>NW_008350459.1:1789473-1790022 GCF_000622305.1 Nannospalax galili
AATTGACCTGTTGATACTAAATAAATTTGAATAATGTTTTATTTTATTAAATTTTTGATTTCATATAATACATCTTAATCATATTTAGCCTCCCTTCTCTAACTGAACCCTCCCATAGCAAGCCTACAAGACTTTATGCATTTGTCATAATGTTAAGGCCTATTGAATCAAGTTTGTGTCTCCAGATATCCTTCAGTGAGAGTTTATTCACTGGAGTCTGGTCAGCCTGCCTAGTGTCTTTCCCTTAAAGAAGAACAACTCTCCCTCATCCAGCAGTTATCAGCTATGAACAGTTCCTTGCCATAGTTGTGGCCTCTCTGTGCAGTTTTATGCTGGTTTTTGTCTGATTGAGTTTGCATGGGTCTTGTACATGCTGTCAACTTTGCTGAAAGTTCATATGAGCAAGGTCCCTGGAGCCTGTAAGACTGTTTCATTATGGTCATGCATACCTCCTCCCCTAGCTCTTATAATTTTTCTGCTCCCTCTTCTTCAATGGTCCCGAGGCCTGGGTATGTATGTATGTATGTATGTATGTATGTATGTATATGT
>NW_008350459.1:1790286-1811840 GCF_000622305.1 Nannospalax galili
ATCTATCATCTATCTATCATCTATCTATCATCTATCTATCATCTATCTATCATCTATCTATCATCTATCTATCATCTATCTATCATCTATCTATCATCTATCTATCATCTATCTATCATCTATCTATCATCTATCTATCATCTATCTATCATCTATCTATCATCTATCTATCATCTATCTATCATCTATCTATCATCTATCTATCATCTATCTATCATCTATCTATCATCTATCTATCATCTATCTATCATCTATCTATCATCTATCTATCATCTATCTATCATCTATCATCTATCACCTCTCATCTATGAATGACACAAGAGCAGAAGGGGCCTGAGGGAGGAGCAAGAAGGAACAAGGGAACATAATGGGGAGAAAAACAGGAACAGAATACTCAATGATATATATGTTTTGCATTTGTTTTTGAGACAGGGTCTCTCTGTAGCCCCAGTTGACCTGGAACTCACTTTATAGACCAAGCTGGCCTGGATCTCACAGAGATTCACCTGCCTCTGCCTCCTGAGTGCTGGGATTAGAGATGTGTGCCACCACACCCAGCTACAGTGAATATAAATGCATAAAATACCAAAATGAAACTCATTACTTTGTATACTAACTACAAAGAAACAATAAAATTGTATATGTTGTTTGAATGAGAGAACTAAAAACCACAAAAGGGGGCTGGAGAAATGGTTCAGCAGTGAAGAGTGTTTGCTGCTCTTGTAGAGAACCTGAGTTCAGATCCCAACGGCCAAGTCAGGTAGCTCACAGTCATCTGAAACTCCAGTTCTAGGGGATTTAAGGCCATCTTCTGACCTCTGCACACTTACATACACATACACAACCTCCACCTCCCACACACATAAAATTTTTTAAAAGAAAGCATAGAAAGGTACCTGTGGTGGTTTGAATGAAAATGTCCCCCTTAGGCTCCAAGTATTTGGACATTTTGTCCCCAGATGATGGTGCTGTTTTGGGAGGTTTTAGAAGGTGTGGCTATCCTGGAGGAAGCACGTCACTGGGGGTGGGCTTACAGAGTTCTTAAGTCTTGCCAGATCTCCAGTCGCCCTCTGCTTCCTGTGCCTGCATGATGATGTGAGAGTTTCACTTCTGCTGCTCCTGCTCCAGCCACCTCCAGCTACCATGCCTCCCTGCCATGACTGTAATTCCTCTGGAACCATAAGCGCAAATAAACTCTTCCTTCTATAAATTGCTTGGGTCAGTGTTTCTATCACAGCAACAGAAAAGTGATTAATACAGTACATAAAATGGAGTGAAAATTGAAATTTGACTAAAAGGCAGATGAAATTGTTAATTTCTCTTTAGAAAATAGAATATTTTGTAATTAAAATAGTTGACCATAAAAAATAAAACCAAACAAACCCGGGGTTGGAGTGATGGCTCGGTGGTTAAGAACACTGACTGTCCTTTCAGAAGACCCTGGTTTGAATCCCAGCACCCACATGGCAGCTAACAACTGTCCAAAACTCCAGTTCCAGAGGATCTGACACCCTCTTCAGTCCTCTTCAGGCATTGCTCAACACAGTACACTTATGTACATGCAGGCAATATACACAAACTCATAAAATAAAAAAACAAAACAAAAAAACCTATATTAAAACACAAACATAATATACTATATACATATACATATATATATACATGTATATATATACATATACATATATATTAGACACGTAAATTATTACCATAATCAGTTATGCTAGCTACTGCTATGAATAAACAATAATGAAGCTATCTGTGGTGGTGCATGCCTCTATCCCATCAATCAGGAGGCTGAGGCAGGAGAAGCAAGTTCTTCAAGGCCAGCCTGGATCTTATAGCTGTACCCTGCCTCACACAGTGCAAAGCAAAATAAACTAAAACAACAAATAGCAGTGGGTGGCTTAATAGCTTCTTTTCTAGTTGCTGTGACAAAACACCTGACAAAGCAATTTAAGGAAGGAAGGGTTTATTTGGGCTCAGAGTTCAAGGGTCCTCCATCCTGATAGGAAGACACGGTTACAGGAGCTTGAGGTAGCTGGTCACATGGCATCTACAGTCAGGGAGCAGAGTGATATCTGCTGGTGCTCAGCTTACTTTCTCCTTTTCTACAGCCCACGTCCCCAGACAATGAAAAGGCACCATGCACATTTAGGGTGGGTCTTCTCACCTCAGTTAACCTAGTCTAGAAAATTCCTCATAGACATGCCCAGAGATTCATTTCCATGGTGATTCTAAATTCTGTCAAATTGACAATCAAGGTTAACTATCAGAGATAGGTCAATGCACAGGGCAGAGTCCAAGATTAAACATCTAGACTCAACGAAAAGTTATTATTGGATGAAGATGACATTGAGTCGTGGGGGAGGATGGGAACTTGGTCACACCTTTTGTAACTGTGGCCAGTTAGGAAGGGTAAAAGCACTCTTAGATGGGGCAGGTGGTGACCTGAAAGCACAGCCTGCAGTGAATGTACTGCAGGTATAAGGTTGCAGGCGACACTGATAGTTGACTGGAAACCCTGGCCCCTGACATCCCTGTGTTATCCCATCAGCCTGAACATCCTGCAGAAAGGTATGGTACCAGTGGTGGGCTGTGTGCTGTGCAACCTTCTTGTTAGGAAATGTAGTTTAGGACTGAGTTGGATGCCTGGAACCACAGTTGATGTGGGCAGTTCCTGAGCAGCGTCACCTTATGAGCTCAGCAACTGTGTGAAGAAGGTATTTGCCAGATTTGGGCCTGGCCCAGGGGCCATCTGCAAGACTCTGACAGCATCTTCAGTAGGGAGCTCTGAATGACTTCACAACCACCTATGACCTCAGATACTATCACCTACAGCACAGCTTAAGAAAGACTCTGATATAAGTGTGACTTCAAGTTCCATTCTCATGCTTGTATTGGGGAACAGGTTAAAAAATTTGCAAAGTAGTTCATTTTGCCATGACCTTCATGTTTTATGAAAATCAATCCAAGTCTACCCAGCTTCCTCAGATTCAATTAAACATCCCTAATTGCTCAACTTGTTTGGCAGAGTATCACTTGGTTTCTTGACCATTTTCAACTTCCCAGTCCTGTGTCCTAAGAAGATTTGAGCAAGGGCTCCAGAAGAGCCTTCTGTTGGTCCGTTTTGTTTATTCCACTGAAAGCAGGTTCTCCCCTAGGGTGGGGCTCTCTGTGTATTCCTGGCAGTTACTACACAGCTCTTCAGAGTGGGAAGCTGTACCCTGAAGAATGGAAGTCATTCCTTTTAAATTTCTTTATATCTAGGTGGCTGGAAGTATGACAGCGAGATCACCACAATGTGCTATTAAACCTAAAATTGCAGTGACTGCTCAGCTAAACACCTCCTTTCATGACCCAAATTGGCACCTCACTGTCTCATATGACTATGCAAAAAATTGTCTCCAGGCTTATCAACCACCCTGCCTGCCCCTCTTTCCACAGTCTTATTTTTCAGAATTGTACTTTGCTCTACCATAAACCAGGTGATAAAAAGGAAAGGAAATTTGTTTCCAGAAAATAAAGACACAGCTAATAGAATTCATCTCCCTTCCCTGCCCATATTTGGTCATGTATCTGTTGAACTCCTGGTTTCCTCCTTTACCTAAAAAAAATTTTTTATGTGTATGAGTATATTGCCTGTATGTATGTAAATGCTCCCATGTTGTAGTATTGTACAGTGCCCACGGAGTCCAGAAGAGGGTCTCAGATCCCCTGGAACTGGAGTTACTACCACGTGGGTGCTGAGAATCGAACCTGAGTCCCCTGCAAGAGCAGCCGGTGCTCTTAACCCCTGAGCCATCTCTCTAGCCATCCTCCTTTACTTTTATCACAAATTTCAAGAGATAAATGGTGAAGTGCTCAGATTTTCCTGCATGTCAAGGGCTTAGTAGGGACTGCTGTGAATGGGCCATGAACAGGAAGTTGTGAGGTAGGGAACTAGCTGGGACTTGGCTCTGCAAGAGGCTGGAGAAGTTCCATCTACAGAGGGGGCATGGGCTATACTCTGCCTGTCTCAGTCCTTTGCTTGATCTCCTCATAATATATTCTGAGGCTACTGAAGTGTAGTACAGTTCCCTGTGGATGTTAGGTGATGGTGAAGGTGGACAGGCAACCACAGAACAAAGACCCTAACTGTCAAATTGTTCTTGGGTACACCCAGGTCATCCAATGCCCTAAGTAGCTGTGGCCAACTTTCATAAATAACTTCACTCCCTTATTCTTTTGTCTGTACTCTTTTATATGTCTCACCAATAAACTGCTGGGGCCATAATTTCTTAATATAGGTCCCAGGTCACAGATAGACTGTAAATTAAGTCTATCCTCACTGGCCTTTCTTCAGCAACTGGCTGGCTGCTCTGTTCCCTTCAAGTCATGGTTAAGTGGCTTTTCTCACTTCTTTTAGGAGAGGAATCCTGCTGAGCTGTCCTTCCAGACAGCCTAATCCTATGCCTCCAGCGGTGTTTTCCTGAAAACCTGTCATCCCTCCTTGGATTTCTGAAGGTGCTTAGAGCTTCTGGTTTCTAATCTATCCCGTTTGCTGTTCTCCTGTTTCCTCTTTGTAGATCCCCACCCTGCTCACCTGTGTTAATGGTTCCTGTTTGTGCACATCTCATTACCAACAGGACTGTGCCCTTCCTCACTCAACATACACTTGGGACATCATTTCCCATGGCTGGGCTCCTGACATCCCATCCCTACCGTAGAGCTATGACTTCAACAGCATCACTGAGTCTCTTTCATAGTCTTCAAACACCCATTCCTTCCACTAAGCCTTTGATGAACACCTCTCTGTGTATTAGCAGGGTGACTACTGCCAGGGAGGATGATCCTAAATGACCCTGTACCCCTCAGCAGGTACAGGAGACAGGGAGGTTCTGGTCTCACTTGATACAAGGCATGGTGCTCAATTGGCCAAGCCATCATTTAGAGAAAGTCATGACCTCCTGGCCCAGGACTCACTCAACAGGCTCCTTCTGTCTTCACCCAATGTGCTATCCAATCTTTAAACATTTCATGGAAGTGCATTTCACACACCCCACTGGGTGTTACATGGTGTTTAAGGAAGTCATGGGACTGTATTCTCAAATTTTTCTTAATTTTTTTTTCTATATGCAGGATCTGGGTTGTGGTTCTGTGATAGTGTATGCTTAATATGTACAGAGTCCTGGGTTTGCTTGACAGCATGGGAAAATGTTTGTTTTGCTTTCTCTGACATACTTAACATTTTTCGGTGATGGGAGAAACACAGAAAGTGAGTCAGCTGTGTACGGAGGAGAGACGCTCCGAGATTCCTTCAAGTGTTGCTCCCCGCCACCCTGCCTCACCATGGTACAGCTCTAGAAGGGCTGCACTGAGCTGGAGGCCAGGCCTCTCTGCTTGATCAGAATCAACAGGGAAGGTTATGTGGGGAGGAATGAATCCTAAGGAGTGACCCATCTAAGACTTGGGCTAAGGGATCTCTTCAGCTGTGAGTGCCGGACTGTTGGCACTCTCTTCAAAAGCAGCTGGACAGGGTATTTCTACACTGCTTTTCTTCCATTTAAAATAACAGCATTCCGGGGGATATCCCAGGGACATGAGACAAACATTGCCTGATAGTAGAAGGCCCAGTACTCAAGCTGGAAATGCCACATGGAGAAAGTTCAGTGTGGGGACGTCTTAAGTAGTCTAGAAATAGACAGAATATTCTTCAAGCTTGTGAACTGTTTTATGTGAGAAGAGAGGAGTGGTGAGAATAAATAGAGGCAGGTACCTAGTATGCAGCTCCCAGGCCCCACCCCCGGGGTAGATGAAAAGATCCAAAGTCAGTACAGGGTAAGCTTACAAAGCCCCAGGAAAAACCCTGGTCAAGTGGGACTCAACCTACTGTGTCATGGAATTCCAGAGACAGCCAGAGACAGCCTCGGAGAATTTCAAGGACCTTGGTTTAGCCTAAATGCTTTATTTAGAGCAGAAACTATAAACTCAAAACAATTATAGGGAATATCATGACACAAACAATGAGAAGGCAACGGGCCATAGATACAAATGGGAAGTCATCTCATTCCTTCCAGTGCTTAGAGCTGGCAGTACCACCCAGTAACCATTGCCATTTAGAACACGCACTCAAACTACCAGAACCTTCATTTCCAAAAGTAGTCTAAAATATGAATTTTTATACATTCCTTCTAAAATTATTCAATGATAAACTGTCATGTACATCAAATGATTCCATGAGGGCTGTCACTTGCCAAGGTCACAGAGGGAGGATGAAATAAAAATATTTGAGACAGGGTCTCACTATGTAGCTCTGGCTGGTTTGGGACTCACTATGTAGACCAGGTTGGGCTCAAATTCACAGAGATCTGCCTACCTCTGCCTCTCAAGTGCTGGGATTAAAGGTGTGCACCACCATGCCTGTCTCAACTTTTTATTTTTTGAGATAGGGTCTCACTATGTAGCCCCAAGCTGGCTTCCAATTCTCAGTCCTCCTAATTAGCCTGCGAGTGTGATTCCAGCCATGGGGGCATCTTTTGTATTCAAACATGAATAACAAACATTGTACCTTACCTGTTAGCTAAGGGCTTATAGGAAAGGAGGAGTCTGAGTAAGAGAGGACTGTAAGAAGACACATATGGTCACGTACATCCTGGGGGTGGATGGGAGAAGGGGCTGCTGAAAGGAATCTTAAGAGGCTTTTCCAGTTGTACAAAGGGAACAGAATGGAGAACATGAGAGGAAACAGGAATCCAAGAGATTTGATTGGCCATACAGAAAAGACTCCCTCTGGATTCCTCTGCCTGTATATGCACTGCTGCTAGCCACCCTTTCCCTTCCATGGAGCCTCATGCTCTAGCTGCATTCATTAGAAACAAAAGGTGTAAGTGTGGGTGAAAAAAAAAGAAATTTTAGAAAGCAAACAAAGAGGGTAATATTAGGTGATGAGGAAGGACGGAATGCACGCAAGGACGCACGAGTCATGAGAGAAGATACAAAGCGATTTTTTTCTAGTTTTCATGGTGGATATGTGAGTTCAGTCTGCTGGCTGTATACTTAAGTATCCAGAGCCATTTTTGCATCCTAGAAGAATCCAACATATATTATTCCTTTAAGGCAGTGATTGTGAAAACTGAGCTTTTTAAAAATTCCATTGACCATTAGTGTAATAAGAATTAGATATGACTAGTCAGTGAATACATTTGTTGCATTGTCCCACTTAGAAAAAGTGATGTTTTGCAAATTTGTTCTTGGGGGGAAGGGTTCTACAACCTGAAAATTTTCTTTTTCTTCTGTTTAAAACTACATCAAATCATTCTATCATAGTATAAATTGCATTGCTATACATAAAGTACAGTCTAACCAAAACATGTAATTTCAGTTGCATCCTAATTTACTCTACTGAATAATGAAAACTCAATTCATTTTGTTAGGAGAAGAAAAGACTCAGACATGTAAAAATATTTTACAGTATCTATAATAAATGCAAAAAAATCAATACAAACAAAACTTGGCTTTAGCAAACTGTACATACATAAATATCTTTTTTATACTATAATATTCATCTTTTTTCACATAAAGCTTTCCATGATCATATTTATTACATCTAAGTTTTCTTTATACTTTTTTTTTTAAAAAGGTGCCTTTTAGATTTACAGCTTGTGCTTCTAAAGCAAACGTTGAAAGTCATGCCCCAAAGGAAAACAAAGAAAACAGGAAGCTGCCATATAAGCTCTTAAAAACGGTGTGTTACAAGTTTGAACACATCTTCAGCATTGGTTGGTAGATTATACGATACTGACACGGTGCTTGGGAGGGCATTTATTTTGGGTGGATGGAGCAGCACCACGGGAAAGCTGCCCGGATGGCCCACTGGAGCCCTTGGCTATGCAGCCAATGGGCCAAAGGCCCAGACTTCATGGGTCCAGGGAATTCTTCATGACCTTAACTCAGTCTCTTTTGTGTTAAGGTCCAAAGCATCAAGTATCTTTCCCAAACCTTCTGTTTAGTCTCCTCCTGTTTGTCATCCACTCCAAAGGCATGATTTACACATACACATTAGGAGGAGAGCTGAAGCTGCCGCCGAGGCTTCTGCCAAGATCAAGGTCCTCTTCAACAGCCCGGGGTTGCTTTCGGCCCAGTCCTCATGCTGTCGACGTTTGTACTGATGACATCGGCTTGGTTCAGAGCGGAGGAGGACCATTTGTGTATCTGAGCATGGGGTGGAATGATCGGGCGAAGTTGTTGGAGAGGGCGCAGCTGTAGTCTTCCTCTGACATCGGTACGAGGCAGGCCAGCCCAATGAGGAGCAGCAGGAGCAGCTGAAGGGGGAGCGCTGCCCGGAGCACTCGGACCAGGAAGGCTCGACCTGCCCGCGGGGGCCTCGGCTCAGAAAGGGAGGAACCTGAGCCACCTTTTGTGGACCTAAGAGGAGAATCAACATAAACAACTGAACGCAAAAACTGGATGGTGCTGGGGCTTGCTTCTGTTCCTTCCTGGAAGACAAAGGGCCATGCAAAACACAACCCAACTTGGCAATGAGCAGCCAGCTTTCCGCAAGGCGCCCGTCATTTCCCCACCATCCAAAGAACAACTTCTAGCCTTCTGCAGGTTGCCCCAGTTCCTTCCCCACCACCAAAGAAACTGGTTTGAAAACATACTGACAAAATGTAAATATCTAGTCAGTCAACTGAAGGCGATGACATTCAAAGCACTCCTTTATTCCTCAATTTGGTAAAACCTTTTCCATCAATAATGATACTTGTAGAAATTAAATCCAGGATAATTAAAATGTAGATGTTTTATACAGTATATTTTTGTCTTAAGAATATCAGAGATACTGTTAGCAAAAATTAATTTTTGTCAGAACCCTAGAGCACACACCATCTAACCATTTGGACATGCCCAAATCAAGGATAAAAACAACCCCAGTCATTTTGCTCAGATTCAGGAGAGCTATTTACTCTTAGAGCAGGCCCTGGTTTCATCTTGCACCAAACCAGCATCTGGTCCTGACCTAAGCAGATTCAAAGCCGCACAGAAAATAGCAATGGAATCTATCTACAGAGCACTGCTGCTGAGAGATGTAGATCCCAGTTTGGTCCTATCACTAGTTTGCTGGCTTTGGAAAACTGACCTCATTTTTCTGGAGAGGACAGACTACCATCTTAAAGGTTCCTCCTCGACTCTAAGCTCTACATTTTGCTACCCCTATTAGTACATTAGAGATAAAGCATAGATTTTTTAGTATTCATAAGAAACAGTGGTTATAAGTACTGAATATAGAAGCAGATTTTGAGTTGCGTATGACAGTTTTTTTGGGGGGGGAGCAGGGTTTTGTTGGACTACTTGTGGAAAAGACAAACACAGGGATTTTACTTACAAGAGGCATCTTGTGCACACCCGTACAACACTGTGTGAGTGAAAGTAATAGATATTCCAGGAAGACACATTCCTAAGGCCCTAGTATGAATTCCCTAATGAGTTTAGTATGATTGGAGGTAAGGACATCACATGTTAGGTTGTTGAAAGAATAAGATGTAAAAGATATGTTGGTAAGTCTGAAGTTTTGGCTCATAAGAAAACTTTGTAGCTCCCTGTTGGCTGTTAATTTCTGAACAGTAGGGGATAAGGAGTGGCACTTGAGAAAATCAATATTCAAATAGGAATATAGCTATAGTCTTCTTGAAGGGAACAGATTACTCAAATCTCTGTCATTAAACCACCAAAGAAGGATGGGACAGAGGCTGGCACTGATGCCCTAGGAAGCACTGCATTTCCAGTATGGTTCTTGATGTGTAATGGAAAAAACAAAAAAATCATTGGCTCCCAGCACTCGAGAGGCAGAGGCAGGCAGATCCTCTATGAGTTCGAGGCCAGCCTGGTCTACAGAGTGAGTTCCAGGCAGCGGGAGCTACAGGGAGACCCTGTCTCAAAAAGACCAAAAAAAAAAAAAAAAAAAATCATTGGCCTAAATTAAAACCTTGTTTCCTCCTGAAGTTCACAACTAAAAGTGGTGTGATCTTGACCAACTCATGTTAGTTGTATGACAGCCTTTCAAATCAGGCTAGAGGATCTTCTAAGTTTTCAGCTCTATGTTTAGTGTAATTTATGACTTCTACTAGTTTGTGAGTATAAATGGGGCCCCCACTGAGCAGCCATAAGAGTTCAATCACCATCTAGTGGGCAAACTGCTTAACTGTCCTTATGTTAAGTTAGTAAATTATTCCTAATGAGCTGGATGGGGGAAAATGTACATTTTGAGGAAAAAACAGTAGAGGATAAAAGAAATATGTTATGTGCTTTACTAATGGAAGGGGAGATAGAAACATCCCCAGCTACCTAGTTATAAAATATTCATGTTGAGAGAGGGTCTTAAAGAGTATGTGTTCCACCTTCTCACTTTATAGCTAAGTAGCTGAGGAGGGTTAACATTTATTCTGAAAATTGTAGGACAGCACTCTAAGCATTTATCTTGAGTTTTCTACTTTAATCCCCATCATAGGCATCTGAAGTGTGTGTTTATTAACACACATTTTATAGATGATGAAAAGGGAGCTCAGATAATGAAGTAAAAGGCTCAACTTTACACCACTAGCAAGGGGCAGAATTAAGAATCCAGCCTTGAGACTTCAGTGATCAGAATTTGGGCTCTGTCTTCTTTTTCTTTCAACTATATTTGTGTGTAGTGTGTGTGTGTGTGTGTGTGTGTGTGTGTGTGTGTGTGTGTATTTGTGTATGCATGACTATGTGCCCACATATGTGTGTGTATAGGTAGAGGCCAGATGCTGACATCAGGTATCTTTCCCTATTGCTCTCCTTCCTGTTATTTTGAGACAAGTCCTCTCATTGAATCTGTAGCTCACCAATTCAGCAAGACTAGCTGTCCAATGAGCTGCAGGGATCCCCATCACTGCCTCCTCAGCACGAGGATCACTGATGCACACCACCACCCGCAGCTTGTTACTTAGATGCTAGGCATTCAAACTCAGGTCTTTATGCTTGTACAGGAAGCACTTAACAGACCAAGCCATCTCCAGAGCCACAGAACTCAGACTCTATCAACAACCAAATTTCAAAGTTAAAGAGATTTGGCAAAATGTTTCCCTGATCCCTGCCCACCACATTCTCTATTGTAACCCCATATCATGATGTATTGGTTGGGGCCATGAATGACAGGTATGTAGGTCATATTTATACCTCATATATCTCACATGCAGAAGCAAAGAGAAGACTTGCACTCTAAAGTGTTTGAAGTGGCTTCCCTGTGCTTAAGACCAATGCTTCCAGTCATAAAGGCACCGATCACCCATCATATCAATATAAGGATGTTTTATTTTCAGGTAGGGGCAGAATCACAGGCAGCAACATTATACTCTCTGGACTTTGTTTTCAATCATTTGCTTTAAAATGTCCTGAGAAGGATGGGATAAAAGGATGGCAAACTCTGTATTGAATTTTTCTTTAGTATATGTTTCTTCAGTGTATGTTGACGTGAAAATTGGCCCCGGCAAACAACATTCACCACCTCCTCTAGTTGGATGAGTGATAAGACAACAGAAGAGAGCTCCACATCCTGCATGACTAAATATCTGATTCACTGGGAGACATTTGAAGACTAGCGATGGGCAGAGGGCCACATACAATTGATAATACAATTCAACAGAGCTGGTAGCTCATCTTTGTCAATTATTAGCTTTGGTGAAGTCAAAGATCAAGATCAAAAAGGAGGCTGTGCCTTGGCTCCTAACAAAATCCGGAAAGGTCATCATTTTGGGAGCACGGACTCACATGTGACTGAATCTTTTGAAGGACATGGCACATTTAACAACATCAGAGCATTCTTTATTAAAATTTAATTGCCACCCACCTGACTTCTAATGTTGAAGAATGCCAACTTAGGGAGAACTAATGGACTGAGGTTGCGAGAAAGAGAACACACAGTACTTGGTGACTGTCTACGCAGTTTACTGAAATGTCTACTCTGAGAAAAATGCCCTTCCTCTTGGCGTTCTGGTAGAGTTTCAACAGAGCCAAATTTGCTTCTTATCCAGGGCAACTCTTTCCTGGAGATTTTAGTACCAGTAGGTTAATGATCTCAAAGTATAAATGTACTTTTGAATATTAACCTGTTGATCTAAATTCACCCGTTTCAAGAGTCCTGGGAAATTCAAAAGGGGAAGAACAAAGGGGACAAGCCGACCAGTTCCTGGACATTTTTATCAGTTTTCATATATACATGGATGCCAGTGTAGACTGCATTTGTATGAGAAAATTAAATGTGTGACTTTACTCAAGGAACTAAATAATTTTGTCCAGAAAATACGTGCATGTTCTCTGTAAGTCAATATTTACCGTATCTCCCTCTTCCACCTCCTTCAAGCTGATGGATATGTAATTGCCTAGAAATTTTTGTCACTTTTCCAAAACATACAGAGGAAGGTTAATGGTAAGGGAGACAGCAGGACATAACAACACACACCACACAAAAGAAAGTGCACATGACAAAGAGACGTGAGAGATTCGAGAATCTGCACACAGATGTGACTCGTTCTGAAAATTCTGTACCATCAAGGAAAATATAGTGAGATTACTCCATGCATATGTCATGTAAAACTGACTGAAAATGTATTTTCAGATAATTTTGACACCTGGTAGCTAGCAATGGCAGTATGGTAAATACTTTTTTTATGCAGAACTTTCTCAGTTTCTATATTATGGTCTTTGAAATCCAGTACTTCCCAGATATGTGGTTCAGAAGATGAGTTTCTAGAACCAATCTAGATCTCTGTTCTCTTACTCTAAGTTGGACACCTGGCTGGTCCTGTGCACTTGTTTGACTTATTTTACCATAGCAGCCTTTTGGTAGAGTGGTGAGGGTCCAGAGTCAGGTGGTACCTGTGTTCATACCTCTAATCCTTTGTCCTTCTGTAAGTTGGGAAATCTAGCCATGTCATGGGGTTTTAAAGTTAGATGAGGTAACACACAATGCCCAGCACGGTGCTTGAAGCACATTAGTACTAAGCAAATGCTAGCATCTCCTCATTACTCTCTGTATGTCCGTACAGGAGGTGTGTGGAGTGGTGTCTCTGGGAGTGGCTGGATTCTGTATGACTGTATAGGAGGTGTGTGGCGTGGAGTCCCTGGGAGTGGCTGGATTCAGTCTGTTCTCCCAGGGGGAACATTTCTGATTTACTAACAGCCTTTTTTCAGAGAGGTAACGAATTTCCCAAATTGCTTGACTGCTTCTCCCCCAAACACTGGGAAAGCCTACCTCAAAATAGTAAAAGAAAAGACTGGTAGAGCCCATCCTAGAGCTGTCCTGGTGCATGAGGGTAGCCTGCCTTGCAAAGGTAACTCCTTTATTCTGGGGCTCTTTGAGTGGTTTGAATAAACAGAGCCCCCAGGAAGAAAGAGTCCAACAGAAGAAATTTGAAAACAAATTCCACTAGAACCCGAACAGCACTAATGGGAGAACTTAGTGTATAAGCAAAAACCACACTGGCTTGCTTAGATGTAGTTGACTACCTTGAACAAATTTAAAATGAGGCCTCCTGTCCCTCCCTAGCAGGACTTCAGCCAGTCCTTTGCGACTCTCACTCTGCCTTAATTCTTGGTACCAAGACTAATAGAGTCCAGGGCAGTCCTGCGTTCCACTGTTCTCAGTGCTAGAACGAAGTCATCACTCCTCATCCTGCATGGCCTACAGAGAATTATAGTCTCATTTTGCTGAAAATTGGCACGAAATCTTCCCATTTTTAACCACAACTCATCTATACTAGCATATCTATATTGAAGAGCTTTTGGTGACAGGGTTAGAAAATCCAAAGTCAGATGTAGGAAAAAAGTACGAGCCAGACCATCATGAGCATTGCTTTGAAAGCACATTTCTACAATACATTTTTAATCTCAAATAAAAACCATGAATATTATGAGTTATTGTAAATGTGGGCACAGATCTTTTTCAGTTTCTTATAATTTTAGCAAGCTCCTGGAAGCTCTCTAGAACTGATTCAAGGAATCTCTAGATTCTGATACACTGCAAATCTCTCAATGGGGGGGAAACATCATGTATTAACTCTGTAGGCTTAGGACCCAACAGAGTAGATGCTCAGTAACTCTGGCCTCAACCCATATTAGAATATTATAATGTTAAACAAGGATATGGAATTGCTACCTTTTAATCCAACTGAAACATGAAGTAGGTGAGTATGAAATTAACTTTTGTATTTAAACAACAAAGACCATTACTATCCCCTTCAAGATAATACACAGTCCTTGCAAAGCACTTTCTTTCTGTTCTCTGATAAAAGAATCTGTCTAAAATGTTTTCATTACAGATTTCTGAGGGTAATAGTCTCCTCCTGCTTGTTCAATAACCTTTCAAATTTGCTAGACCAGTGCAAGATCAAACACAAGGTATCTCTAGTAGCTATGCCAAGGAACAGTGGGACAGCCTGGACTGTGAGTGAAGTCCATTCCCTTAGTGGCCTCTGTGTTTTACAGTCAGGGTTGGGTGCACCCAATTCAAGGTGCCATGGAGTTCAGAAGGCCAAGAAGGTTGAGCCATAGCCTGTCTGCCAGTGTTTGACAGAGCTTGCCAATCAGGTGAAGACTCTTTGTAACGCATTCCCTCCTAAGTAACAAAGTGAACACTAAGCTGAATTTTCAGAAAGACGGTAATCAGCGGTGCTGGGCAGAGGAGTGAGCATGTGGCCGACCCAGAGGCAAAAGTCCTGTTAGAAGGCACACGGAAGCAACCTTTGCCCTAAGAAGCAACGCCTTAGACATTTTAAAAAGATCTATATGGCTGTCTGAAATCATTGGGATAACAGGTAACTTCAATATTTGGGAACCAAAAAATAATTACTGTAGCTGTTATGTAAGAGGTTTTCCCTTGCCACCAGCATCACTTTTACCAACTAAAGATGGAATCTCTAGTTTCCTCAGAGGAATCCTATATGTATGATATTCTTCATTTGTGGTCATGGCAGATCCTCCATTTGTAGGAAGAAGAGGATACATATAATACAGTGATCTGCCTATACTATGTGATTGCCTTGCTTCCTAGTGGGCTAAGATGATTTAAGAGCACCTACAGATGTTCACCATTATCTTCCAAAGTCCCTGGGAGGTTCATTCCATATTTCATTATTGCTAATTTATTACAGATTATAAAAAAAACTCTGTAATATTATCTTCATACAGAAAAGGAGAAAAAATTATAGTAAGAGGATGCGTAAACCAAAACACCCTCTGCATCCCATCAGCCGAGTGAGGAAGGCCACACAAAAGAGCCAGCACTCCAGCACATAGATGGGGCACTAAAGCTACTATTTATTACTCAGGGGTTGCTTTCAGTTCTAGATTCCCTTTTCTCCACCCTCCCTCCAGGAATTTAGATCTCTTCTCAGTGGTGATAAGTTTCCAGAGGGGCAGAAACTTTCACAGGGAACTACTTGGAATGGGAATGAAAAGCCAGCTGCAAGGACAGTATTTTCATTTCGAAAAAACGTACTGGGAAACATGAACTGATGAGTGGAAGGCAAAGGCACAGGCATGACATCACAGCAACAACAGAGAAGGCGAAGCATGGCTAACTGCATGAACGAGGGACCCAGAGGCAAGCACGGGCAGAGGGGTGGTGGTGGCAGTTGGGGGTCAGATCTCAGTAGGTGACTGAGCAGGGCATGGACTGATCTTGAGTTCAGAATGAAAGTGCTCGCTGAGTGTGAAGAATGTAAGTGGCTCTGTGCTGGCAGGGGAGGAGTTTTAGGGTGAGCAAAAGAGTCTTAGAAGACTAGAAGGTACTTGTAATTTAAGTGAAGAACACTAAATGAGACTTGGCCATTTTGAGAATCCAAAACCCACAATCTGGATAAAAAAGGAAGGTAAAATAAAAACTTGGAGATGTTAGTGCATTTTATGCAGATTTGTGGGTTCTGTGAGTGGTAAAATAATTCACAGATCAATTACCTGTCTTATTGTAAAATGTTGAAAGAAGAGGATGATAAAAATCTGCCATGAATCAATGGCAGTTGCGCCACCAACTGTAACCCACATTTATGGACACATGGAGCATCTTTTGATGAAAAGGACTAGATGGGATAGGTAGAGCAAAACAAAGTTTTGATGGAATCCAAGTATCATATGATATGACATTTACCTTTCTCCGTGGAGAAACTTCTCTTCCGAGTTACTAGGAAAAGGCATAATTTCTTAACTACCCTGAAGCACACCAGATTGGAGGCTTCCCTAAATCATGAGCAATTTTCATCATCCTCTTGGGGTTATAAAACAGTGTGGAAACCAGGAGAACAAGGTACCTGCTCTTTGGACTGCTGACAGAGGGTCTAGGCTGTGAGAGACTACATTTGCCTCATGGCTGTTTGCAATGAACAGGGGTAAAGAAAGAAAAATGTTCAGTCCAGGCAATTAAAGACAAGCTACCGATGAAAATAACTAAAAGTGCAGCAAAGAAAAAACAAACCGAATGTAATGCAATGATCGGTACCCATGAACCAAGGAAACTGGCTTTTCTTCTGTGGAAGAAGTGGAACAAATTCATGGTTACAGCATCAGTCATTAAATCAACTTATATTGTGATTCTGGCATCCACACACAGTGGGCACAGTTGCTCCCTCTTTTCATGTGGAAACACAAATGACTCTATGCTAAATAAGCATTCTAAACATACAATTCATGTTATTAATCTGTATCCTTATAGATACAGGATACAGGATAATTTATACGGGTTGCAAATTTGAGGTCATAGAGACAATATTAGAAGGTTTGGTAGGAAAATGACATGGTTCTTTGTAGAGATAAAGCCCAACAAGTTACATACTCAAGATAAATTAAGACCAAAATTTTAACTGAAAAGCCAGTATTCCTTTACATTCTTAAACTAGGATCTATAGGAAACTAGTGAATGTTGGTTAAAAAAATCCTAAAAAGGATAATACATTTACCAGCATACAACATAAGTATACACAACAAAAAATACAAATGAAATTATTACTTCTAAAAAGTAAGGGAAAATGGAATGAATATGCTCATAAAGCCAGACCAAAAAAAAAAAAAAAAACAAAAAAAAAACAAACAAAAATAAAAACAAGCTTCTAATTACACAGAGAAATCAAGATATAGAGGGTGGCAGGGGGCAAATTTGTCTTTTCATCCTTGGGGTGTTGAAGTGAGGCAGTCCCCACCACAGACTGAGTATGGGGTGGACTTGAGTAGCTACCATTTCAGGGTTAATGTTCAGAAGCCCTTCAGGATCACCACTTAGAAGCCTCTCTACTTGAGAGTCAATATAACAATTGTCTTATCAATTCAGGGGACCCATGAGACCTTCACAGTTTGCCCATCAGTGGGCCTGGGAGTGGTACTTTGAGGGAAGGAGCCAGAGGGTACACATGTGCACCAGTTCAGGAAACAGCCATTTAGGCAAGAAAAAAAAAATCATTGTTCTACCTACATATCAGCCACACACTGAGGGCATTTAAAAATGCTCTTTTCCAATCCTGAGGGCATGCTACAAGGCTGAGGGGGCACCTTTACAAGGATGGGTGCTCTTTCCTATCTGGGGACTACCGTTTTGAGCATGTGGACCCTGTAGGCATAAAAACTATCACTTTTCACTGCCCCCCCACCCCGCTCCATGGGCCAATTGAAAAGGGGCTGTAGGAAGTTACCGATTTCTGTCTGTTTGGGGTACTTCTTCCTGATGTGGGACTCACAGATCCTGAGGTGTCTAGTTCATCTGCAGAGGACCAGGAAGACAAATCCTACAAAGGAAAAGCATCGTTTTAACAACTCTATGTCCCAGAGTCCTGAGGGCTCTGTATAAGCTGTGTGCTTCCCACCCCAGCTCTATTCATCTTTATCTCTATGTGTCCATCAGAAAAATCAGACCAGCTCATGGGAGAAATGGAATGGAACCAAATTATTCTAGTTTTGTTGAGATTTCTTGGCTGTAATTTTGGCCCTTCTGGAAAACATAGCCAGAGTTTTATTACTGTGCTTTACTATTTCTTAGTGACATGGGTGTGAATTAATATAGACTTAGGAGAGTGGGAAAAGTCTGCTTCACAAGTGCAGGTCACTCAGACAGACAGAATCTAATTCATTTCAGTTAGAAACAAAAGAGAGCCTTCTAGGAGTCTGCAGTGTGGAATCAGAACAATTGTACTGCTTCGGCCTGCTGTGACTCAGAAGGGATTGTGCTTGGCCTGCTTACAAAAGGATGAAGCATTTGTACGTTTGTGATGGGATTTCACAACTGAATGTCTGAAACCCTACAAGCACCACTTTATCTACAGGCACGTCTCTCAAAATCAATGATTACCATGGTAGAGCAGACTCCATAAGATAAATGAGCACAGGACTGTTTTCAAATGAATGAATGAATGAATGAATGAATGAATTCATAAGGAAAGTTCATGCTTTCTGGGGTGTTTAATACAAACTCCCATGCAATGACTGGCTTGCTGTACCATGGCCGTGTAAAGGAAAATGTGAGGTTTCTTAAATAAGTGACATACATCACCACAGTAGTCACAGTAACGGGGTTGACAGTGACAGTATTAAGAAGTCTCTTGGATTTGATAGAATCAAAAGCACTGTCCTGTTATAAAAGTTTATGAGTCTGCTTTTATATTTTGAGACAGTTCTTGAAAGAACAGTGATTGAAAGTGGCCACTCTGTTCTGACAAGTGCTACATTTGAGCCTTTCTACAACAGATGGAGATGTGATGCTTCAGTCTCCAGTAGGAGATGTGACACTTCGATGTCTGGGAGGGCTTACCTGATGACTGCTTGACATGTCCAATAACTTCTCCAGATCCTTGATATGATGACTGACCTCCTTCAAGAGAAGTTTGAGCCTGTTTCCAATAGCATGGACTTTTTCTTTGGCTTCTAGGCAGTCTGAACCTTCGGCATTCACCAAGAGTTGGCGAGACATGTCTTGCAGTGAGGCCACTCTGAGCTGGGCTTCCATCAGCTCGTGCTTTATTTGCTATGTACATAAAAGAAAACATCTTTCTAAAAAGTTGTGGTGGTTGGAGGAAGTTCTCCATGTGGGTCATCATAACCAGAACTGAGAATGTGTTGTTCGCCCTCTAAACAGGGCTGAGCTCCTGAAATGGGACCTGGGGACTGTGCAAACCCTGCTTTTGCCAAAGATGCTCTGAGAGGTCTCTGAACCTCCCTGATTTGTGTTTTCATTGGATGCCTGGTCTATAGTAAGAATTACTGGTAAGATTAAGTTGAGTGAGGTTTGGAAAGATACTTATAATGTAAAGTACTATTGCAAATGGGCTATAAGAAAAAAAAATGTTAACATCTGTGCTGGATAGCTTTAGTGTCAACTTGACACACCTGGGTTGAGGGAGCCTCAGTTGGGGAATTGATGCTATTGGACTGGCCTGTGGCCATGTCTGAGGGGCATCTTCTTGATGAGTGATGTGGGAGGGCCCAGCCCATTGTGGGTGGGCCTGTGTTGCATAAGAAAGCAGGAGCCAGGGAAGCAAGCCAGGGAAGCAGCATCCCTCCATGGCCTGTGCTCCAGGTCCTGCTTCCAGGTTCCTACCCTGAGTTCTTACCTTGGGCTCCTTGATGAACTGTGACCTGGGAAATGTAAGCTGAATAAACCCTTTCCTCCCCAAGTTGGTAGCGGTCAGAGTGTTTTGTCACAGCAATGGAGAAACAAACCAGAACAACATCTAGATGCAGTAAAACTCAAACATGCCTAGGTAGGCTCTGCTATCTAGGCAAAACTTTTAAAACACTCTAGGGTGACTTGTCATTTACAGCTAAATGCCAGAGGTCGAGGTTGAGTAAAAATACAGCAGCACTACTATCTTGGTTTCTAAGACCCTCCTAGCACTGAATTAAAAGCTACCAATTCGGTAGTTCAGGTTAGTGAGTGCTAAATGCTATGACATAACATTTTAAAATTATGGAGACCTATAAATTTGAAGCATTTTCTCCTAATGGAACTCAAGTATGCTTCCTTACTGTTTAGAAAAAATCACTTAACTATGCTGTACTGTACCATTATGCTGTCTCAACATCCTGTATATGAATCTGCCTGGTAAGTTTCTGCTTGAATTTAATGCCAGAAAAAGCCTCTTGCTTCCTAAGAACTGGATGTATGTCTGTTTTGTGAGACGAGAATAAGTCATCTTATCAATTTCTGCAAACCTGGCACTCAGCTTCACGTTTCACCTGGCATATTTAAGTCCTTGTCACTGTCTCTCTTAGTTTTAATAGTTTTAATGTTCTTTCACAATATGCCACTAAATATATTGCGATATTTAATGTTAACTCTCAACTTGTCAGAATATAGAATCACCTGGGAGACAGGTCTCTGGTCCTGCCTGTGGGAGATTATCTTAATTGGGGGTGGGACCATTACCTGCACAGGGCATCTGGACTGTGTGAAATGGGGGAGTGAGCTGAGCACCAGCTTTTACCTTTCTGCTTCCTGACTGTGGATGCCATGTGACCATCTGCTTCAAACTCCTGCTGCTTTGACTTGCAATGATGGACTATACCTTCTAATTGTGAGCCAGAAATAGTCCCTGTCTCTTAAATTGCTTTTGTCAGAGTATTTTATCACAGCATCAGGAAAAGAAACTCAGATACACACTTAGAGAATACAGGTAGAGCATATACAGTTCTAATTAAAAGCAAGCACAACTCATCAAAAATCTGGCTTAATAAACACAAGATAAATGAGATTAAGAACAGTTAAGATTAGAACAACCAAGTGATGGTTAATAATGTTGGTGGGTGTGATTTACACATTTTTGGAAAGATTAAGGAATTAAGTTAGAGACTTAAGTTAGAGCATAATTTTAGAGACTACCATGAAAGAGGTAAAAAATGCATCCTTAATAAAAATAACTAGCGTTCTCACCATGAGCTGTTTGTGATGGTCCTGAAGTATCTCTGGGTCAAGGTTAGAATCAATAGGGACAACTTCATTTTTCCTTCTGTCAATGTTCTCCAGCATGAGAAGCAAACCATGGCTCATTTCATGGAAATCCTATTGAAAGACAGAGAGCATAAAATAGCTATAGACAACACATTTCTCTAGAATACATTTTAATTCTGTCTGACTGCTCCCATTGTTAAACATACATTGGTATACAGATCAGCGCATGGCCCTTCTCTGAGGAAGGCAGTAGAACACAGCCCAAGCTCAACAGCCCCTGTGCTGTTGGAATGACCTGAGAGTGAGTTCATCTTCTTACTAAAAGCATCTAACTTATCCCTTGTGGGAACATTTGGACATTAAGCAGACTGACTTCAATTTCTGAAAGAAGAGCAGTACTAATAGACAGTTTGCAAGGAAGCAACTACTCTTTGTGTACTTGAATCATCCCACTTTTTATTTCTTATTTTATGTATATGAGTGTATTGCCTGCATGTAAGTGCACCTGTGTAGTGCAATGCCAGTGTAGGTCAGAAGGTTTTGGATCCCCTAGAAAGGGGGTTATGGATGTTGTTAGCTGGAATGTGGGTGCTGGGAATCGAACCTGCGTCCTCTGCAAGAGCAGCCA
>NW_008350459.1:1813281-1814738 GCF_000622305.1 Nannospalax galili
GATTATATACTTTAGCTCCCCCGCCCCAATCCAGGAGACCATGTGTGATTAAGGCTAAATTACATACAGTTGGCTGGGAAGAGTGGCTGGATAATCCGGTAAGGGTCCAATGACCCTGCTAGCCCCTTCTAAAGGAAGGAAGTTGAGCTCATTTTCTCACTTGATTTTTTCCAGTGTTTTTCTTGACTCACAGAAAGGGCACTGTGTGCACAAAGATGGGGTGCTGCAGAGTTAGGGATCCCTCCACTATTGGGCTGGGTAGGAAGGGGTCAGGGGCACTGACAAATTACACCTTTCTCTGCTTCATTTAGGACCCTGCCATTGACATTTCTGAGGAAAGAATCTGTTTTGACTGATAATGCAAATAATGTAGTTTTTAGTTTCAGTTAGTTCCCATATCACTCTGGACATGTAACCCAGGGCCTTGTGCGTGATAGACAAGTGTTCCCCACTCCGCACGTGCGTGCACGCGCGCACACACACACACACACACACACACACACACACACAGAAAACAAAGACAAAAACACTGTCCTGAGGCGGATTTCCAGGGATGAGGCAGCGTTATGTAACGCTACAATAAAGAAACAAATTTGGTAACAATTGATAACAAACTAGAACATTAGAAAACATGTAGGGTAAACGTGTCCAAAAAGAACTACTACTATGTGAAACAGTGGCATTAATATACACGTATGCACAGAGCTCTATTTTTCAAGAGTTCATATGAGCAAAGACTGAGCATTATGTTTCAGGACTGTTAAGGTTTTGAGGAATGAGTATCAAACATCATGAAGGGGAAAGGATTGATAAAAAACTGAAGAGCCTCGCAGACGGCCATGATGATCCAGTGCAATGAATTAAGGAGTCTGAAGAATGCTCCCCACCCAGGATGCTCGGTCGCAGCAGGACAAAACAGAGACATGGCTGTGACCACTCCGAGAAGCAGGGGTCGAGTTTTTAAGACTTCTACAAGTGTAATAATCTCATTTTGCCAGACCCATGGTACTTAAATGTTATTTCTGGAAAAATGTGCTAAAAATTGCCTCTCCTTGGAATTAAAAAAAAAAAGAGGTTAATGAATTGCTATGGTCATCATTGGACATGAATAAACCAATACTGTACTATAATTCTTTGTGTACTATTAAAAAAAAGAAATGAAATGGAAGCCAGACATGGTGGCACACACCTTTAATCCCAGCACTTGGGAGGCAGAGGCAGGCAGATCTCTTTAAGTTCAAGGCCAGCCTACTCTACATAGTAAGTTCCAGGCCAGTTGGGGCTGCAGGGAGATCCTGTCTCAAAAACACCAAGAAAAAAAAAAGAAGAAGAAGAATGAAATGGAAAACTCAAGAAAGTGGATTCAGGTGCTCTAGGCTCCAGCGCTCCGAACTACAGGCACACTGGCCCACAGGTTAGCCTTGCTTGTTGTTGTTGGGGTAAAGAAAATGAATTGG
>NW_008350459.1:1815753-1826344 GCF_000622305.1 Nannospalax galili
CACACAAACACACACAGCATCTGTGCACACACAAACATGTCTACACACAAACACACACAGCATCTGCACACATACACACAGCATCTGCGCACACACAAACATGTCTGCACACAAACACACACAGCATCTGCACACATACACACAGCATCTGCGCACACACAAAGAGCTCTGAACAGCTGGTACGCATGACTGTGGTCTGTCTCACAGATGGAGGGAAGGCAAGGACTGCTACCTTAATCTTTCTGATGTGGCACTCAATGGTGTGGATGTTGGTACTGAGTGCCAGGTGCTGGAGCTGGTCCAGCTCCTCCTCCATCTCCCCCAGCCAGGCCCAGATGTTGTTCAGGTCTGAGTTGAACTGCTGCCACTTCTGGAGGTTCTGCTTCATCCTCAACTCCTTGCTCAACGCCTGGGCCTGTAGGAGCTCCCATCTGTCAATCACACCTGGCAGAGCGCACACAGAACAGTGAGTGAATGGGTGCTCTCCACCTCTGAGGCTTTGAAGTGTTTTAAATATACATTGTGGCTAACTTTAAAGAACAACAGAAAAGAACAGTCATTCCACTGATTATTTTTGTTATCACCTGCAAATAACAGTTAACTGGGTACCATGACTCTCTTTTCCTATCTGCTTCTATCATAACTGAGAACAACAGCCACATAAAATGTAGCACTGTGAGAAGGTTTATGAAGGAATAAACAGTAGTGTGTGTGAGGTGATCCATCCATCCTTGGCTTCTGGCAATAAGACTTTGAAAACATATACAAGAAACTGCTGACAGAGATTAGGCAGAGCATTCACATAAAAGGAACACAACAAGATGCATTATGACACTCCTCATCATCCTTCCTCTGTCATAGGTGATCATTAGCTCGTGCAGAGACGTTCTCGTGACAGAATAGCCTAGAAGGAAGCTAGGAAGCCCGGGGAACTTGGGTGTGACAAAGCGCTTCAGAAACTTGCATCATTCTCTCGAACTCAGGGCCATGTACTCACCAGCTGTCTGAGTCTCAGTGCTGTTGAGGTTAACAAAGCCAGGAAAGTTCTCTTCTTCCTCCTTCAGCTTATGCTCCAGTCTCCTCACAGAGTCTATGCTGCCACTGCACTCGCCCAACAGCTTCATCTGTTCAGATACAAAATCATGACTCTGTTACCACAGGCCTCACCAGGGCAAGAGCTTTTGGAGAACATCTTCCTAGTGACCCAACAGGGCAATGGCTGTGTTTACTTCTCTGTAAAATACACTAAATATAAACAGAATTCCAAACTATGCTATTTCAACAGGTAACAGTCTCTCTCTCTCTCTCTCTCTCTCTCTCTCTCTCTCTCTCTCTCTCTCTCATACACACACTCGCATTTACATTTGCACCCCCCCACACAAAGTGTAAACCTTTAAAGACACACTTCACATACATGATGGGTGTGGAAAACACTCAAAACTTATCTTATATTCATGAACCTGAGCAGACCAAACTGATCCAGAATTTAAAGCCCAGATCCACCAGATGGCAAGGAATATATAATTTTTGGCAAGTTGTTCCCTGTTTCTCTTCCATAAACCTAAATGTGCAAACACTAACAGCACCACAAATCTCACAAGAACGTTTTTTGCACTGAATAAGTGAAATACTTAAGAGTTTAAAGCAATATTAAAGCCAGCTGTTTTATGAGAAAATTTAAAGTAGTGTTTAATAGACATCAAGGGACTAAATAAAAAAATCAAAGAAAAAGCTTCCAACTCCATTTTAATATTACACATAGTATTCAAATACTACAAGAGCAAATGTGTCAGGCATGGTGGCACATGCATGTAATCCTAGCATTTGGGAGGCTGAGGCAGGAAGTTTATGAGTTGGAGGCCAGCCTTGGCTACATACCACCAAAAATCTCCAGTAAAATAAAAGAGCACAAAGTAGGATAAAATAGAACAAAACTGTCAACACATTCTTTGTATATGAGGCATAACATTATGTCTCAATGTTTATCATGTATCACAATGTCTCTGAGTTATTTTTTACCAGTTTTGGTTGAGGTTATGCCTCATAGCAGTGGTGTTGAGATGGTCACCATAAAACTACACTGCACTTTATTTTTATCATATGGGGTGCTGGGGATTGAACCCAGGGCCTCAAGCATGCTAAACAAGCGCTCTACCACTGAGGTACATCTCCAACCTCTACACTACACATACAACAAGAGGTTTCACTAGAAAGATATAATATAAGGAAGTAAGCAACAGCATGCACACGTAGAATAGCTTTCTCCCTGGTTCTAAAAGCTGTGATTAGGCAACTGGAAATTAACTTTCCATTCCTTTGACTAAGACTTAGGGGGAGACATACTTTAAAATTAACTTCCTTAAGAATGTGTAGGAAACAGGTACTTCTCTGAGAAACATTACTCATCAATAACTAGTCCAGGGTAAATCAAATTATAATAGAATTGATCGGGTACAGCTAGTAGCTGAAAACACAGAACTAATAATACACATAATCCCTTGGTATCTTCTCTTCTAATTCTCATAAGTCAGAACTGTTTTCTCCACACTCAGCAAAGAAGGTGGGGCTTGGATGTCACTCAATGGTACAGCACTAGCCTAATGTGTTCAAGGTTCAATTTCCAGCAATGCAATTCCCCCAAATCGAAAACAGAGGGTTGAAAACATTTCCAAGGTCATTAAATGAATTAAAAACAGAACCAAAAAAAAAAATCCCGTATTAGTAATTCAGGGAAAGCCTTGGTCCAAAATTTATTAGTTGGATTTGGACAGACGCCTAATGATATTTGGAAATGAAAGCATTTTATTGTATTCAGCTAGACAGATCATACGAAGTGCTCAGTGAGAAGGAACACACGGGTCATGACAGCAGGCCTCTGGGGCTTGCAAACAGATCAGTTCTTCCCAAAGAATCATTTTAGACAATGAGACTTTGTTCTACATATCCATGATCAAGAGTTTAAGGACACTGCTGCACTAACGACTTTACAGAGCCCTCATGCTGCAGAAGGATTATTCTTGGTCACAGAATTGTAATCCAGGTCCATGTCAGGAGCATGCTGGCACACTCACATAGCCCTTGTAGCTGGTGTCCAGATCTGGCCCCATGGGAGTTTTGCTACGAAGGATATTTTCGGTTTGCTGCATCTGAAAACGGCTGTCATCCAGAGCTTTGTCCAGTTGCCTGATCTGAGACTCCAAGGCACTGGGATCCCCTGTTGTGTCAACCACAAGAGTCTTAATGGCCCATACTGTTTGACTTACTTCAAGCTTATCATTCAAGAGGTTTCAGAAATTACTCAGCTATGACAGTAGAAAAAATGTGTATATTGGGGGAATCATAAAGCAGATTTAGTGCTATGGTGCTAGAGGGTTAAACATTTAAGGAGTCAAGCCAGTGAAAGTGTTTCCTGAAGCTACTCAGCAGTTTGGGTTTGCCAAAGGGCTTTGCAGTGCATCCTAGGCAGCCTGAGCGTCTGCTTCCTCCTTCCACCAGTCCCCTGGCAATGTGAGTGCTATAAATGGAGGGAGCCTCTTCTAATAAGGGGTGTCTGTCATTCCTTAGGAACTAGAAGAGAGGTTTTTCATGGGCTCACATAGCTATCGGGGAATGACTGATCTTCCAATTTGTCTTTGTGCACCTCGGAGACAACAACACTGCTAAAGGTCCTGATTGCATCATTCACGTAAGATATGATGGATTTGAGTTAATTAAGAAAAGATGACCTCACAATACATGTGCATAGACAGATCAAAATAGCAGCCACTGGCTTTTTATGGGAAGTCTGAAATGAAACCAGGAGCAAGCTAAGATTTCATTGCTTCTATTTAGGCAAGCTCCTCTGGCCCATTCTCTTCTTAAGAACTTTGAAACTGCAGTGCGTGTGCATGCGTGCATGCATGCGTGCGTGTGTGTGCGCATGCATGCATGCTTGCGTGTACATGTTTGCATGTGTATTACAGTCTTATTGATGAAAAAGAACATGAATCACCTGAGTAGCACTAGCACAGAGTGGTAAAAGAAAAAAATATTAGTAAGCTTTATTAAATTTATTTATTTGTCCCTAGAAAAAGGCCTCCTAAACACAGCAGGCAGAGGCCACTATGTGGAAATCGTTGAGAAAATCACCCTGTCTGTAATGCTACTTTGATTCCTGTCCTTTTTATGGCCTTTAGAAACCGAAGTATAAACCAGTGTCTCCATGACTCAGAATCATATTGCTAGTCTCCAACATGCCCCCAAACACTGACCCTGACCTTCAGCTGATCTAGTGCAACCTTGAGCAGAGCTGGCTCCATGTCCTAATGCCTCTGGTTTCAGGAGTATCTCTCTCCTATTCCTTACAGGGAAATCTAAGGGCTAAAATTCTGTGGAGAACATTTGGTAAGGCCTCTTAAACTAAAAGGAAATTTTTTTTCAAAAAAGAGGTGGCAGTGGAGGGCGGCCTAAGGCCGCTTGCTCAGCCATCACTAGGCCACAATGCTACAACCAAGTAGACGACTAGGGTACATGGCTGAGTACGAGCTTCCGCTGCCGGTGGGCAGGATTCTCTCCTTAACGAGACTGCTTCTCATCTGGCAAGTAGAGGAGCCATTTCATGATCTGGTTACTGTGAGCATCTTCTAGGCGTGGATCAGTCAGCTGCCTTTTTCTAATACAGAAGGAAGGGAGGAAGGCTGTGCCTTGGCGTGCTAGAGCTCCAAAGCCGTGAGAGGCAGGAAAGCTGTGCTGAGAGAGGCGGGTTTAAGGCAGGGAGGGAGGCTCGCTCCCACTTGGTGCCTACCAGAGTTATTTCTGATTGCATTTTCTGTGAGTTTTACATAGGCTTCGGGGCTTTCAGGGATCACTACATCTGCAAAAAGAGCACAATCTAAGTTGACAGCTAAGTGCTGGACACCTTGACTCCCCTGTGACAGGAAAGTAATTTTCCTGAGGAAAAAAGAAATTAGTCACTCTAGACAGTCCCTGGCACATAGAGAATCATGTAAATCCTACTAAGTATCTACATTAATTTTTTTTTCTAAGCCAGGTACTGTTTGAAGTACATTTATCAAGGCTGGAGAGATGGCTTAGTGGTTGAGAGCACTGGTTGCTCTTGCAGACAGCTTGGGTTTAGTTCCTAGCATCCACATGGAGATTAATAAGCATTCATAACTTCAGATCTGGGGGATATGATATCCTCTTCTGGGCTCTGTAGGCATTGCATACTTACATACATGCAGGCAAAACACTCTCATAAAATAAAATAAAATAAAACAAAGCAGTAAAAGCACATTTATCATCATAGAAACCCAAACAGTACTCATTTTATAGATGAGAAAATTAGCATCCAGAGGAATGAATTTTCTTATACAAGCCTGAAGGGATAGTAAGTGGTTGAATAGGGGGGTTCTTGTTTGTGTGCTTGTTTTGAGATAAGCTCTCCCAGATCAGCTCTGTAAGTCTTGAACTCACTATATAGTTCTGGTGGTTTGTGTGAGAAATGCCCCCCGCCCCATAGGCTCATGTGTTTGATCACTTGGTCCACAGTTGATGGTGCTGTTTGGGAGAGGTTATAGAACCATTAGGTAGTGGAGCCTTCCTAGAGGAAGTATGTTACTGGGGATGGGCTTTGAGTGTTTATAGCCTCACCACACTTCCTGCTCTCTGG
Source organism: Nannospalax galili (assembly GCF_000622305.1). Classification (NCBI taxonomy): domain Eukaryota; kingdom Metazoa; phylum Chordata; class Mammalia; order Rodentia; family Spalacidae; genus Nannospalax; species Nannospalax galili. Next base: position 1,821,404 of record NW_008350459.1, read on the forward strand.
GTTTGCTCCCTTGTGTGGATGAAAATGTGGCTATCAGCTTCTTGCTCCTGCCGTCATGCATGCCTTTACAGACTTCATGTACTCCAGTCCTATGGAGCTGTAAGTCACAATAAGCTTCTTTTTCTTTAAGTTGCTTTTAGTCGTGGTGTTTTACCATAGCAACAGAAAAGCAACCAATACAGTAGCAGAAGATTATTTTGAACCATTGAATCTCTGGTCTCCACCTCTCAAGTGCTGAGATTACAAATGTATGTCACTATGTCTGGCTTAGGCAGGATCTAGAGTTACACTGTTCTCTGTATGTATGTGAACCATGGATATAATTTTAAAGGCTTAATAGACACTTTAGAAGGGTAATAAACATATGAAATTGGGCTGATGCTAAATTTTGCTAAAGCAGATTATGCCTTGCAATCAACATGAACAGAACTAATACTTTGTGCTCTTTCTTTGTTCTGGGTCTTTGAAATTGGTCCACATGTGTAAGTGCATTTTCTACTTATAGTCAACCTCAGATATCACAGACACATTTCAGTGCTTTACAGTCACATGTGACTGGTGGCTGCATATCAGGCAGCCTGGGCAGCACTGGTCCTGAAGCCAGAGGTGGAACTAATGGACATCAGTATCAAGAAATCAGAAAAGTAAGAAATTTATTTTTACAGCAATGTCATGTGTTTAGGAATCCAGATGGAACCGAATGAATAGAGCTAGAGATGACTTTCCCAAGGGTGCTTGAGATGCATGTACTAGTGTCAACAGTCAGACTCTGGTTATTCTGTCCTTTTCATTCTGTAAGCTGCTTTTTTCTTGGTCCAGACTTTCACTATACGTGAGGCTGGGCTCTTTGCTCCTCCTGTTTCTCTCTAGATGCTTCATCTGTGCTGTTCCCTCCATCTACTTGGAAGAGTTCCTAGTTACATGTGGGTAACTACCTAATTTGCACCTTCAGATTTAGATCTAGATCCATGCATCTACTCCTGAATTGCTGTGCTTAGAAATTCTACAAGTACCTCAAATCAGGATATATGCAACTGGCTTCCTCACCTTCACCATCTCACCAACCCACCTCCCTTGCAGCCTGCTTGTCTTGCCCAGCCACACAGTGTTTTTTCTCTCTCATGGTCCTCTCAGCCTAGGACCACCTGCATTTTTCACCTAGATGCCCAAGCCAGAAAGTTGTCTCCATCTCCACTCAATCTGTCAGTATGGAGGATTTTTTTTCCCAGTGATTTCTTGCCACGTCTATCTAGACCCTATCTTACTTTCTAAGTACAGGTCACCGCCCTATGTTCTAGATTATAAATGATTTCCACCTGGATTCTCTTCTTTCCAATTTACTTTCCTCTCATATAGTCTATGAAAATATGCATTTGGTCACAGCACTTCTCTCCTTAGCTCCTCCTCCAGATCTGTATTACTTGCAGGAAAAGGGCCAAACTCTTCCATAGTGATCTGCCAATTTCACGGCCAGGCCCTTGTTCAGGTCTCCAGCTTCCACCTTGACTGCATGCTACTCATACTCAACACAATAGCATCATTTTTGACAAAGTTCAGATCATAAGAAACACCAAGGCTGGTCACAAAGCTGGCAGGGCTCCCTCGTCTCCTTCCTCTGAACACTGCCACAGACTGACACTCATTTCTCTGGTCTCACTCAAAAACTTCTTCCTTAAAGTCTCTACCTAACTCCAGGACAGGCACCCCATGACTCCCCTTCTTCAACCATGTTATACACCTCTTTTAGCATCAAACACTTCAGAGAAGATGAGTCTGCACAGCTGATGTGTTCCCTGTACAGTATGGTTACTCCATAGGAAAGGCTGTCTCCTACCTGACAAGCCAACAGCTCCCCTGAGGTAGAACTCCTTGTCCTCCCGACCCTCTTCATCCTCTGAGGGCAGAGTTCGAGATGCAGACTCCAGGTCACGACTGAGGTCGTAATCATGATCCCACTCCAGGGGGATGGAGTCCACGCTTGCTGGGGTGTCTCGCCCTGACCGTTCACTCCGGAGGGGCTGGGGGAGTGAGAGGGAGGGGTTGGAGGAAGGCTGGGGGGAGGGCATGCCATCTGCAGAGGGGTCCTGCCAGTGCAAGTCTGAGAGAGCAGTGGAATCTTCGAGCTCTAGCTCTCGATCTGAGAGGTCGTGGTCATCGTCTGGTAGCTAGAAGGGAAGTCACACCAATTCTATTACCACAGGACTGGAACTGTCCCCTAACCCCATCAGGTGTGATCTTCAGCAAATCCCAACACTCAAAGTGCTCTAGACTGTCTACTGATTATGTGGAGGAGGTAACTTTATCAACAAATACTCAAGAATTTTCTGATCTCTTTCAGAATGTCTTACTTATTAATCTACCAGAGACTCAGTTTTATTACTAGTAAGGTGGGAATAATATTTAATACTTTCCAAAGAGCCATTATAGGAAATTAAGTTAGATAATATAGACTAGACAAAGGACCAAGCAGCAGGCCTACAACACAGCAGGTACATTATCAGGAACAAAAGGAGGTTACTCATAAAACCTCAACTTCTCCTTTTGGCTCTATATTCCAGACATAGAACATATTTTATCACAGAGGATTCCAAAGATCCACATAACAACATCTCTACAAATGAAATACAATCATGGTGGGAAGTGGAAAATTAATGGGAAAAACTCATCTAAGAATAATCTCATGATTGCTTACATCTCTTACATCATCTCATTGCTTCACCGCCAGTAGATGTGTGCTCACGTCTTTATATGATTGTATGTTAAGTCATCTAATAATCAAAACAATTCCCCCTATAAGGTAGCGGCTGTGAATAAGACTGTTTTAAAGGTGGGGGAACCGAGGCAAGAAAGGTGATATGATTTGTCTAAGGTTAGATAGCGAGTATTCAAATTAGGGTTGACTCTGGACCATGGTGTGATGCTACCTAATCCCACACAATTAATTCCCCCTGGATTTAATGACAAAGAAGTAGATGCTGCCTACAGGCAGGCGGATTAGTTTCTTGTGGTATCTTTCCACGCGCCCGAAGACCTCTTGACAGTAGCGTCGCAGCTCATCCAGCTCCTCCTCGATGACAGCTGAGTCCAGGGGCTCACTCTTCTCTATCAGCTGCTCCCCCTGGGTGATGATCTGTTCGATCTTATTGTAGTTCAGTGAGATCTCCTGCTGGAAGGCCTAGAGCACAAACACCATGTGATTGTCACAGCTCACAATGGTATCAGCCTGATGTATCTTTAGCATTTTCTAAGTATTTTTATAATCATGGAGAACTCATTTTTAAAGCGTTCTTCCTTGTGCTCTGTACAAAAGGCTCTATAAACCCTTTCCTTTTTGGTTTTCCTTCACATGGACAATTTGCAAAATAACCAACCCATTACCTTGAGTTGCTTTATTTTAGCTTGAACATCACACTCAGAAAAATGTTCGATATTGGTGAGTTGGAGATCCATCTCTGTCAGCCAGACTAGAATGCTGTCCTGTGCAGTCTCAAACTCCTCACGCTGGCTAATAAAATGCTAGAAGTGAGAGGATGGTAATAAACATTAAGTTGTCCATAGCCACACTGATGTCGCCCAGTCATGGTCTATGCTCTGGGAAGTCATTTCCTCAAAGCACTGAGCACCACTGTAACTTCTGTCACTTCCGCCAAACCCTTCTTCTACCCCAACTCCCAAGATCACGTGTCACTGCTGTGTGAGACACCCTGCACCTATCCTCTGGCCTGGAAATTACAAACAAGGCCTGATGGGAACCTTGACTTCTTCTACCCCAACCCCCAAGATCACGTGTCACTGCTGTGTGAGACACCCTGCACCTATCCTCTGGCCTGGAAATTACAAACAAGGCCTGATGGGAACCTTGAGTCTGCGCAAGATGGAGGTGACACGCTTCTGCAGATCATCCCATCTCTGGTTGCCTCCGTGGACCATCTGCTTGAGGCTGCAGGCAGAGTCCGTGCGGTTCTCCCTGGCCAGGCGGCGGTACTGTTTATTGATCAGCTCCAGCTGGGTCAGGCTCTCATGGACCTGCCGTTGAAAAGCCTGAGGTCACAAAGAAGAGAATCAGCATGGAAGATCCTTGAAAAATTCTCAGTTATGTTTATTTGGTTTTTGTTCTGCAGAGCCAGGGAGGATGAAAGTTACATGACTATGTACAGAGGACAACTTCTCATGAATATATATATATATGCTGTATATACTATATATACTCTATATATACTCTCTATATACAATATATAATATATAAAAGTATATATGTATATATAAGAAAAAGGGAGATGAATCAAGAGCCAGAAAAAAAATGCAGAACACTAAGAAACCACTGTATTTGTAAATAAATGTATAATTAAATATAAATGCCATATATAGATTTGCAGATGAATTGTATAAACACCACATATGTGTATACAACATATATAATGTATTTTTTTAAAATAATAACCTATGCCAGGTATGGTGGCACACATCTGTAATCCCAACACTCTGGAAGCAAGGGGGGCCAGAATCAGAAATATGAGGTTATCCTAGGCTACACAGGGATTTGGAGGCCAGCCTGGGTTACATGAGACTTACAAAAAACAAAACAAATGAATAAAATAACCTGAAAACAAATTTTTTGGAATCATTACAAAAACACATGATGTTTACATGCCAGATTGGTGTGTTCAAGATTTCTGGTGTCAAAACTGAGCAAAGACTGGGGCTGGAGAAATGGCTCAGTGGTTAAGAACACTGACTGTTCTTGCAGAAGACCCAGGTTCAAATCCAAGCACCCACATGGCAGCTAACAACTGCCCATAACTCCAGTTCCAGGGAATCTGACAGCCTCTTCTGACCTCCGCCGGCATTGCACGACACGGGTGCACTTACCTACATGCAGGCATAACACTCATACACATAAAATAAAAATAATGAATAGAATATTTTTAAAAAACTGAGAAA
>NW_008350459.1:1826385-1829399 GCF_000622305.1 Nannospalax galili
AAAGCTATTTTTTTCAGAATTCCTCTCGGTGCAAGCTATCATTAACCTTTAAGAAAAGCAGTTTAGTAAAAGATAACTAACTTTCCACTAAGAAACAAAGTTTAGACTGAGTGTGGTGGCACATGCCTTTGACTCTAGAATTTGGGAGGCAGAGGTAGGAGGGTCTCTGTGAGATCAGAGTTCCAAACTATCCTGGACTACATAGTAAGACCCTGTCTCAATTAAAAAAATTTTTAAAAGTTGGGGGGCATGTCAATTCTTCTTGGGTAAGGTTGTTCTATGAATTGTTTGGGTTTTCTAAAGGATGTGAGAGACTTCAGTGCTGGTGCTGGGCTTTTGTGGACACTCTGCACTTACCTGATATTTTGTAGTTACTAGTCTTTCTGCTCTGTCCCTAACACAGAAAATAATAGCACTAGAAAACAGTCCTCTGGCCAAAATAAAATGCAGTTTCCCCACCTCTATAAACACACGGGTTCTGAATTGATACTGATTTCATACAGGCATTCTACCCACAGTTTTATCAGTTAATTGGACTACCTTCCTGCAAATCGCAAACCATTGTTCTCACTGGCTCACCACACTGTTTACGTGGGATCACATTTCCTCCTTGTAAATGGTTTTCCTTCTGAGACCTGCTTTAAGAACTCCTGTCCTAATGAATCTAATCTTCACTTTTGAAAATTTAGTAATTTATAAGGCAGGTTCACCTTTTGATGTTACTATAAGTAAAAATATAGGCTTGCCCACTTAGGTGATGATAGCAGCACCCAGATCTGCACCTTGCCATGTCCATTTTATCCAACTGAATGGATGAGGGGCTATCCTTAGGTAGAATTTTGTTTCTGTGACAATTTCTGTCTGTAAGAAAATTAAATACAAGTCTAACAAAAGGTGATAAAAATCAATTATTTCAGTGCTGGCCATCTGAGTAACTTTTGCTATAAAATCTGACTCTAAAATAGCGGATCTTGTATGATCTGCTTTGTAGTATAAGCCCATTATAAGAGTTTTGACCTTTACAAAGCTGCGTGTCACAAACACAGGGGACAGGGTCACTTCCATCAGTGTTGATCTGTACTGGGATGACCTGGATTCTCCTGCAGTTTTACTGTGGCTTTTTACTGAGGAAATCCCTTTAACCTGGGAATTATCTTTTTCTAGATTTCAGAGGTATAGTTTAATACAGATCTATTCGGAATGACTCTTACTTATTCCACACTGTATCATAACATTTTTATAGATGCATATAGTTCTCCATCTAGGATTCAGATCTTAAGTCAAACAAATACGAGAAGTAAACTTCATTTTCCCTCTGGCAGGTCTTAGCCAGCTCTTGGTGAACTGCTGTCACAGGCAAAATCGAAGCCAGCTAGATTTGGTTGAAGTTTCAGTTTTATTTCTAAACATCTTGAGGAAGGCAGAGGTAAGGACAGATTAGAATGTGTCAGATCCATTTCCAGCCAGTATACAGGTGCATGTAGCAGTAAGAACCAACGGGAAAAAGAACTTCTAATTACAAGTTCATTCTGCCTATACCAGTGCCTCTGTGAAAATCAGAGGTGGCTGAGTAGGATGGAGCTCAAGGTATCATAGCGACAGACTGGTCGTGGGACTGCACAACAAGCAGGGAGCTGGAACTGGTGATTGGATGTCCTTTCTGAATATACTTAGACCACTACTTTTTTAATCTCTGTGTGATTAAAAAGTCTTCGTGACTCAAGATAGCACTGTTCTCTGCTGTGTAACCACAAGTGTGTTATAATGGCAATGTTTTAAAAAATATTTTATTCATAATTTTTATGTGTGTGAGTGTATTGCCTTCATGTGTGTAAGTGTACCTGTGTCCTAACATGCCTGCAGAGATCACAAGAGGGTTTCAGATGCCCTGGAACTGGAGTTACGGATGGTTGTCAACCACTATATGGGTGCTGGGAATATAACCCAGGTCCTCTGTAAGAGCAGCCAGTGCTCTTAACCGCTGAGTCCAGTCCTTTAATAACAATGTTTATGACAATGTTTTATCCAGTTATAGGACCAACTTCATTTTTTTTTCTGTCTTTATTGAGACAGGGTCTCCCTGTAGCCCCAGCTGTCCTGGAACTCACTATGTAGACCAGGCTGGCCTCGAACTCACAAAGATCCACCTGCCTCTGCCTCCCAAGTGCTGGGATTAAAGGTGTACGCCACCACGCCTGGACCAATTTAATTTTATCAGTGATCAAAATCATTCATATAGATTTGTTTATGTAAATTTCTTTAAGGTTAGCATTAAAAGTAATGGGCTTCATTGTGACACGCCCACACGTACACTCCAGTGTTCTGTGCTCTTATTCGACCCCCTTCTCACTGTATTCTCCCTTCCCCTCTGTCTTCTTCTTCCTAGATCCTTTCCTCACATGTCTATATACACACACTCTAATTAGGTAGAAGTAGTTAAGGAAACACATTTATTTATAGGGTAGATTTTTACACTATGGAAATGGTCATTTTTGTTTGTTCATTCATTTTTAAGAAGGGTCTCCTTGTAGCCCTAGTTGGCCTGGAGCTCACTATGTAGACCAGGTTGGCTTAGATCTCACAGAGAACTGCCTCTGCTTCCCAAGTGCTGGGATTAAAAGTGTGTGTGTACATATCTGGCTTGGAAATGGTCATTATATATATGTTCATTATTTATTATTTTTATTTTAGGTGTATGAGTGTATTGCCTGCATGTATGTGAGTGCGCCGTGCCATACAGTGCCTGCAGAAGTCAGAAGAAAGTGCCGTATTCCTCCAGAACTGGAGTTACAGATGGTTGTTAGCCACCATATGGGTGCTGGGAATCGAATCTCGGTCCTCTGCAAGAGCAGTCAGTGCTCTTAACCGCTAAGCCATCTCTCCAGGCCCAGAAATGGTCATGTTTTAATCTTAGATTTTAATCTTAGAAAATGTGGCTGATTGTGAAGAATTCTGATATAAGAATAATGCCATGAGGTGTTTGGAGAATCCATGAGCATTATTTTCTAAAGAAA
>NW_008350459.1:1829429-1853546 GCF_000622305.1 Nannospalax galili
TTTGACTCACTTTCCTTTTTCTTAAGACCCAGTATTGCTATATAGGCCAGGCTGGCCTTGAACTTGCACTCCTCCTGCCTCTGCCTCTGAAGTCCTGGGATCACGGGTATGCAGTACCGCATCTAGCTAAAATCTTTCTTTATTATCACTTCTTGTAATTCTTGATAATCGTCAAATGAAATAAAGACTCCTTTACCCCTCTTTGCCTACTCACAGGGCACTACTATGGGTGGTTACACGGCTATTCCCAAAGGGATGTAAACAACATGGCACATATTTTATGCCTTGGAACACCAACTACCAGTCAGCTACTTTCATCGTGAAATACACAGTTCTTATTTGGAGCTATGAATCACCTCAAATTTCTTTAGTTCTTCCTTGGCAACCGTATAGAGCACCCCAGAAGAGCTGGGGAATGCAGCTGTCCTTTCTGAAACCGTCAGCCAGTCTTCAAAACGAGAATAGTCATCCAGAAACTTCTGCCACAATCGCCATGTCTCTTCAATTCTAAGGCAGAAGGCAGGAGAACAAATCCTCATTATTAAGACTGCTGCTGTTCAGAATTCTATCTGATGCCTGTAACAGGATTAAGGGTGCCCAAACAAGCAACTGCTGTGTTGAACAGTAACTGTGCTTTGAGCTAAACTGACTGGAGAGAAAGACAGACAACTGTTGGAGCTAAAATAAAACAGCTGTTTTTTTTTACATGTCCTGCAGCTCTGGCTTTAGAATTAGTCAGATTGAATATGATAAGTGCATAATGTGAACAGCCCTGGAGGTCTGCGAGGAAGGTTAGAAACCCAACATGTAGCGTGCTCAGGCCAGTACTCCCCTGAAATAAAACTGAAGTTGGAAAATTCTAAGACCAACATCAAAGTCACACTAACAAAAGTCAGAGGGACAAACATTAAGCTTTCAAGACTGGCTGGACAGCGCAGAGATTTTTGTTTTAGGTCACTATGATAATTTTGTAAACATGAGTTTTTGCCACCTTCATGTTCAAAGAACTTGAAGGTAAAAGTATCCCTTATGGGGCTAGAGAGATGGCTCAGCAGTTAAGAGCACTGGCTACTCTTGCAGAGGTCCCAGATTCGATTCTCAGCACCCACATGGTGGCTAATAACCTTTCATAACTCCAGTTCCAGGGGATCCAACACCCTCTTTTGACTCCCACTGGCATTGAGCAACATGGGTGCACTTACACACATGCAGGCAAAATACTCATACACATAAAATAATAAATAAAATCTTTTTAAAAGTATTCTTAAGATTTAACAAAAATAGCATAGAAAGTAAAGGTTTCATTTTCATTTTCATACACATGTATCATTATGATTTCTTTTCAGTGCTCTCCAGTGCCCTTCCATTTCCCTCCCGACTCTTGCCGGCCCCCTCCTCCTCTGACTACTTCTTCCAGCTTTCGAGTCACAAACATCCCATCACGCTCTTGCTCCCGCTTCCCTTCTCTGTCCCCTTTTCCTAGTTCCTTTCTACTTCCATGTCCTATGTGTACTATGTATGTTATATAAGCACTTCCATCTAGATTTCATATATGAGAGAAAACATGAAATATTTGTCTTTTTGAGCCTGGCTTATTTCACTTAACATGATGAAGCATGAAATTATTATTCAATTTAGTAAAAGAATGCTACCTTTTCCCAACTATAAATCTATTTTCATATTTGGCAAGGGCATATTTAAAATTTTACATGTGATATTTAAACTGTCAGCTCTGATATAACTTGGCTAATTATACTTATAAATTACATTTGTGCATACTTGTATTTCCAACTACATGTACATAGAAGCAAATCTCTGAAGTGAAGCCTGTTCTGGGAATTTCTAAACAAAGGGAAATAGCGAATAACAGATACTCTAAAAGAATGATTGTTCTGTCTTTCTGGTCTTTCCTCTCCCCTGACTGAACATCCCAGCTCACTTGAGCCTTCTTTCCATGGACATTGCACAGATGTTCCTCCACCGCCGGTCCAGGTTTCGTGTGGCCTGCTGGATGGAGTCACACTCGGCATCCGTGGCGCAGGCATCACAGTCATGCAGCAGGACCTCACACAAGTTGAGGACAGAGGCGACACCTGTGCTGTGTTTCTCGATGTCTCTCTGAAGCTCCTGTGGGGGAAGGCAGCATGCCTTATTTTAAAAATCTGTGGTATATGTAGATAGAACCTACAGCCCTACAGCCAGATTTATCGACTGATAAGTGCTTAGGCCACATCTTGACAAATATTTCACTTCTTCAATGAAAGACATTGGCGGAGCCTCATCTGTGACATCCAGGAAGCTCAAAGGTACAGCAAGAGAAGAAGGGCATTGAAATACTTCGTCTACATGAGAAATGCCAAAATATAAACTGAAGAGGGAAAATGAATGGTACTACAGGCTGGAGAGATGGCTCAGTGGGAAAGTGCTTGTTGTGTGAATGTGAGAAACTGGGTTTGTAGCCCCAGAGCCCCTGTAAAACCAGGCATGGCAGTACGTGCTCCTACACCAGGATGGGAGGCAGAGACATGAAAATCTCCAGAAGCTTGAGAGCCAGCTAGCGTGGTGTACACAGTGAGGAACAAGGGCTCCTGTTTCAGAGTAGATGGTGAGGACCAACGTGAAGATGTGCAGGTTCCTTCGCATGTACACTACAGTATATGTATGCCTACACACACACACAGATACATCACTTCTATTACAAACAACTGACTGATTGGTCAATCAATTCATATGCACCTGTGAATAGATTCTACTTAAAAACTGAGATTTAAGCTTCATAGCAACTGCTCTAAGTAATGCCATCTCTATCAAGAGGTACCACAGTTCAAGGGACCTAGGTTTTCTTTCTTGAATTATATCATCATTACCTTTCTCGGAGTACAATTTAAAATGTGGGACAGAAATATAAAGTTTATGATAAAAGCAGGAAACTGAATTTTTCCAACTCTGACATACGCACTTTTCATGTTAGCTGCAAAGACCGCAAATAAAAAAAAAATCCATTACTTTCTCTCCTGAGCTTTACCATATTTTAGATCCAGATTGTTCCCCAAAAGACCCATAAATTAAAGGCCTGGCCTGCAGCACTATTGGGAGATTAGAGGAAGCCCTGGCAGGCAGAACGTTGGTAAGGAAGTCAGGTCACTGGGGGCACGTCCTGCAAAAAGATATTGGGACCCCAGCTCCATCCTATTCCTTTTCTGTATCCTGGCTGCTAAGAGGTAAGCAGGTGTCCTGTGGCACACTCTTAAGTTTCATTGCACTGTGCTGCCATGGGCCAAAGCAACAGGGTCTTGTGACCAAAGCCATCAGTCAAATTAAAGCTTTTCTTCTTAAAAGTAGAGGGTTTCATTAATTTTTCACAGTGATGGAGAGCTAGCCAACACAGGCTTTAACAGCTCAATTTGCTCACACTATTCTATTGTTAAAAGTGAGCTCTTCAGGTGCTGTGTTTGCCCTCTCTTCTCTTCATCAATATCCTTAAATGATTTCCATTTAAACAAAAGTAGTTTTTGAACTTACCCCATTTTTCTGCTACTCTAATAATTGCACAAGTTACTCAGATACCTAAAGTTTGTGTTCTTGCACTTTGTCTTCCTTTTCTCTTATGACACCATTTTACAATCTGTGAAAAGACTGACTCATTGTCAAATATAATAATTTTTTAAGTCTTGGAACTTTTATAAACTAGACCCAAGAAAATAAATTCTATTAAAATATTAGTAAGTAATCTTTTCAAATCTGTACTGTTACCTCTTTGTGGAAGAGTGTATCAGAAGGTTGCTAACCTAAAAAGATATGAACTATGACAGAAATTAATGTAATATTTGCCAACATATACACATAAGGACACTTCTGTAGATGAGACAGCTAAATAAATTCAAGGTTTTGGTGCAAGGATATGTATTTGGAAGTAGTGTTAGGTACCTAAACATAATCCACACATTTAAAACATGGCATTTGATGCAATTTTCCCCAAATATTGTGAAAGTTTGTGAAATAGAAAAACAATCATAAAGCTTGAGTGATTTTATGATCATATGTAAGTACCTAAAATGGGGTAGATTTTAGTGTTGGTTTTAAGCTTGATGGGTGATGGGTTCTTGAATTATTGTCTTGAATCTAGTTTTTCATATATAGAACAGAGAAATTTGGCAAAAATATTTCCTAAATTCACCTTAAGTCTATGTAAATTATTGTTCCACACAAGTAAGACTGAAGACTTAAGAACATTGGCAAGAGAAACAGAAAAACTACACACGGAAACAGAAGAAGATGCATTTCTTAACAACTTTTGTGTGTGTGGTGTTGTTGTTTTGGGTTTTTGAGACAGGGTCTCGCTGTAGCCCTAGCTGAACTGGAACTCACTATATAGACCAGGCTGGCCTCCATCTCACAGAGATCCACATGCCTCACAGAGATCTGACTGCCTCAGTCTCCTGATATGCCCAATATGCATTTCTTAACAATTTAATCTCTCCAATGAAATGTCTGTCAGAATTTTCTTGCTTAGAGACAGGTAACTTTTAAAAATCTTTTACAACATAAATCTCAAATGGTTCAATTTTTGTAGACCTGGTTCTCAAACTTTTTTACAAATTATAGCAAATCTAAAATGATTGAAATAAAAGATAGAGGGTCCAGGAAGGTGGCTTGCTGAGCAAACCTAATGACCTGACTTCAATCCTGGGAACCTGTACAAAGGTGGAGGGACAGAACACACTCTGCAGAGTTGTCCTCTGACCTCTATACACACATACACTGTGGCACATGTGCACGCCCATACACAGGTTATATACACAACAATGATAACTTTTTAAAAATTAGCCAGGCATGGTGGCACATGTCTTTAATTCTAGCACTTGGGAGGCAGAGGCAGGAGGATCTCTGTGAGACCGAGGCCAGCCTGGTCTACATAGCAAGTTCTAGGCCAGCTGGGGTAACAGAGAGACCCTGTCTCAAAAAAATAAATAAAATGTACTAAATATTTATTCTGTGCTAGATAATGTGCTCAGAGATCTTTTTATAGTCACACTTTATGGTATGAATTCTGATCATCAACCATCAATAGACAAGGAATCTGAGGGCGGAAGTGGATAATTACTTTGCTCCCAGTAATACAGTTTTCAAACGGCAATTTAAAACTGAATTGAAAAGCTATACATACATATATTAAAAAATAGGATTTACAAGAAAGGTTCTAATAAAGGAGGGCTCTTTCCAGCCAGGAGTATTCACCTCCACCCCTTATAGCTCTTTCTTCTGACGATTCACTTTGATATTTCTAAGTATCGTACTTACGGCCACTTCATTGTTCCATTTTGGACACTGACTCTTCTGCAGTAGGGAATGAGCTTCATGGTCACTGGGCTCACAACACAATTTAGAGTAGGAGCAAGAGTCGCTGCTTTCATGATTACACATATTCCATATTTTCCACATTTGAGCAACAAACCATGCTATGGCTGTATTTAATTTTTTATGTCTCTCTTTGCTTTTCTGGAGTTGGTAACCGTCTCTCCCTCAGATTTATATTGCTGGATTCTGCCATCTCTCCTTCCAGGATTGTTAAGTCCAATGGGAGATTCAATTCCACTGTCTTCCTGCTCCAAAACTCCCTTATGAAGCCCTTGAAACCCAGCTCTAACCAGGACAGTGCTCCCTGGGCTGGGAAGCTGTCATCAGGGACCATCTCCACCTTAACCCTGAGAGTTACCTTTCAAAGAATTATCTTTAACATGTATGAGCTATGTGCATCTTAATAGGCTAGGTGTGTTATTTTAGTACACACATGGTACACATTGATCAAATCCCATTTCCCAACATCTAGTAATCTCTAATTAATACTCAAGTCTACTTTTAACTTCCACATATGAGAGAATATTCAGTATTTATCTGTCTCTGGTACATTTTACTTACTATAATGTGCTCCAATTCAGTCCATTATTCTGCACATAACAGGACTGGATTGCATTTTTTATAGTTTAATAACACTCCAATTTTCTTTCTCCCATGCTGCATATTATTTTTCCCACTGCTTTAGTCATTAGGATATGTAACCTACCTTTTATTAACTCCATGAAAATGGACGGATAGGTGGTAAAATTCTGTATATTAAACAGGAGGTTCTCCAGTTATATATTATAAATGATTTTCTCAGACTTTAGAGGGCAAAGGGCTACTGTTTCCTAATATCCAGTGATGTTTGGGAGATGTTGGGCTTTTCTCCACTCTGGAAACATCATATAATAGATCTGTTCATCTCTATGTTCTGAAACAGTGTTATGCAAAACTCCAAGATGGTTTAGTTTGTTTTAAAATTTCCTGGGAATTTATGCCAGAGCTTTATGATCTGGAAGCATATGCTTTTCCTTAAATATTTTTTAAAAAACTCCCTTTTATTTATTATTTTTATTTTATGTGTATGCGTGTATTGCCTGCATGTAGGTAAGTGAACCCGTGTTGTGCGATGCCCGGGGAGGACAGAAGAGGCTGTTGGATCCCCTGGAACGGGAGTTACAAACAGTTGTTAGCTGCCATGTGGGTGCTGGGATTCAAACCCGGGTCTTCTGCAAGAACATTCAGTGTTCTTAACCGTTGAGCTATGTCTCCAGCCCCCCCTTTGGGAGTTTTTGTACCACTACTTTAATCATTTCTTTCTCTACATTTAAAAAATATTTTGCTAGGACGGGCATGGTGGCACATGTCTTTAATCCCAGCACTCGGGAGGCAGAAGAAGGCAGATCTCTGTGATTTCAAGGCCAGCCTGGTCTATATAGTGAGTTCCAGGGGCTACAGGGAGACCCTGTCTCAAAAAGACCAAATATATACACACACACACATTTATGTTTTGGTGACATTTTTATCAAATAATTTCATTGGATTTTGAAACTTCTATATTACCCTTTAATTTTATTGTATTTATCTTCTATTTTTTATCTTTTTATTTTACATTGTGGGAGATAAGATCAATTCTGATGTTCTTTTCTGAAAAAGCAATAGTACCTGTTTTTGAATGTAAAAACCTCTCATTTTGCTAAATTTTTAAAACCTTCCTTTATAATGCATATATTTACTTTTATTCTTCCTTCCCCCCCCCTTTCTTATTTATTTTGTTCTATTCCTTAATGGTAGAAACTTTCTTAAATTGTGTAGAGTTTTGCTGTCTACACAGGGTTAAGAACGAATCAAACTCTTCTTAATGCTATCAATTATCACCCCCCCACACACACCATAATGCTATCAACTATCACCCCCCACACACACCATCACCACATTCTGGGGGAGAATTTGGGGAGCTTCAAGCCAGCCGTGACCGTCCTAATACGATCATCAAAGCCTCAAATATCATATCCTTCAGAGAACACTAATTTTATAAAGGTATAAAACTGCTAAAGAACAGAAATAAATCCAACACCGACAGAACCACACCCAACACCTATTCTAATTAGTACAAATTAGCTGTAAAAATGAAATAAGTATGTTAACTATCTTGTAGGATTTGAAAAAGTTTTTTTTTGTTTTTAAGTCAAGCAATTTGACTACAGCGGTGTATTGTAACAGAAGAAACCAAAGTCTGGGTGGAATTCTCGAAGACAACTGAAGACAGAGTCTAATTACTTACTACGAATAAACAAGGGGCTAAGAAGTAAAAACTCCTTTTCCTTGCATTTTTAGGGACATCCTGTGCTATGCTGAGTTACATGTTTTATCAGCATTAGATGTGCTTCCCTTACTGTGTTCATAAAGGTAAATTACTGTATGTGCTCTGAAGACCACACAGTCCTTCTCATAGAACAAACAGCTTCTACTCTAAAAACTGTAAATGTACATTGCGATTTTTCTCTAAACAGTCTCCATGGAAGTAAAAGGGGCTTCCTAAGTCTACAGTGCTGGGTTGTGACCACAAGTAAGTGAACAATCTGATGATCTTTGTATATCCCTTTGCCACTGTAGCCTACTCCTCGGAGGATCAACGATGCTAACTCTGTCCTTGGATGCTAACTCTATGCTAGCACAGACAGCTTTCTAACAGTCAGCTCTGCAGAGATACCAAACCCACTTGTCACCACCACTCTCTGACACAAAGCTTCTCCCTCCCCATCAATCCTGCCTCACATCCTCCTAAACTTTCATTGGAAGTCAACCTCTCATACCCATGCCCATCCCCGTTATCCTGGACAAGAGGAGCGATGCTCCCTGGCTCAACAATCTGCTTTCAGTTGTTTGTAGTTTTACCTGCTGTTCATTAAGCTTTCTCTGTATTTCTTCTGAGTTACAGGAGTCATAGACTATGGTCTTGGCCAGCTCTGACTCGATGTGGGCCAGCCAAGTCCTCAGACTGCTCATATTTTTATCCAGCTGCTGTACGGCCACCAGGGTCTCCTTCAGCTTCTTCACCCTGTGGTCAGAGAAGGGGAAGCATCCAGAATTAAGATGGTGAGAAATCAGCTCCTGTTGCCCTTATGTGCAGAAATGAATGCTGGGTTTAAAGTCAAATTGCCCTGGTTCATCCTGGCTCAGTCACTCACTGGCTGTGTGATTTTGAGACTATCTATGTCTATTTCATGATCCATAAAAGGGGGTTTATAGTCTACACAAGAACTTGGGAAGTTGTAGGGCACTCAATACAGGGGAAACATCCAACAAATATTCACAAGTATTATACATAATACAGCTATAACAGTATAAATTTGACAGCAACCCCATGGTTGTCACAGAAATTATTTCTACAAATGACACAACTTACACTCCTAGGAGGAGGAATAGCTGGGTAAAACTTTTTTTTTTTTCTTTTTGAGACAGGGTCTCCCTGTAGTCCCAGCTGACCTGAACTCACTATGTAGCGCAGGCTGGCCTTGACCTCACAGCAATCCACCTGCCTCTGCCTCCTGAGTGCTGGGACTAAACGTGTGCACCACCATACATCTGACAGACAGGCTCTAACAGATTACATAGTTACAGGTCTGGCATTGACCAAGCATTCTTTTGTCCTAGAGGGTTTATTTCAGCACCTTTAGGATAGATGCTTAGCAAAACAGCCAGAACATATGAGATTAAAGCATCAGTGAGATGGCACATGCATTTGATCAACTTGGGCTTCACCCATGATAGTTCACGTTGATGATAACGGAGGACCAGTTGAACTGTAAGCAACAGGAAGAGAGCTGAGGTCTAAAACCATCTGTTCTTCTGCTTTCAGCCCTGATTTAGTGCAGCACTCACTATGCAGGATGCTTTGAGGAAAACTTTCCTATTTCTGCTCCCCCCAGGAAGCAGGAAAACATGTTTTCTTTAAGACTATTATTTATCTAGCAACCATGTGTCATGCATGACATGCTAGGAAGTCAAATATTATGAAATGTACAATTTAACTCAAAATATATATAAACAACAAAATATGACACAGTGCGGTAACAAAGAGTGAACCAAGTCTGGTTATATGAGTAAGTGGTGGCTAAATCTATCTGGCCACGTTCAGTGACTGCTTCAACTGTTTATTCATCTACCACTTGTATCTATGTCCATTGCTTCTGCAGACATTCATCATGTTAAGACATGGCCCATGGGATGGAATACAATGACTCCATTTTTGTCAAGGAGCGTAGACTGTGGCAAAAGAAACGTGAAGATATAACGTCTGAGCTGCATCTCAAGATATGGATACAAGCCATGAATAGCGCTTTTGGTCTAGGAAACAGAGAAGCAGAGATGCTAAAGACAAAACGGTGTTAACAGTGTCCCTGAGACAGTGAGTGGAGAGAATAAATGGAAGCGGGTGAGCAATGAGGACAGTGGGAGAAAAGAAGGCCGGGTGGGCTGAGGTGTGGTTTTATGGATCCTTTAAGCATGTGATCATGGATTTAGGTGCTGTTTTAAGAATAATAGGAAATTTTGAAGAGTTATTATCAGAGAAATGATGTGAAAAATTTTGACTTTTTTTTTTAAAGGAAAGAAGAAGACAAAGACAATATAGCATAGACTGATGACAGGATGTTCAAGAAAGAATACTGGTCAACGTGAACAGGTCACTTGCACCAGATTTTACTTGGTTTTATTCATGTTGATTCAGATTCCTGTACCCCAGACCTACTGAGTCTGAACCTCTAGAGATCAGGCTAGAGGATTAGCATTTTAAACAAATCTGATTATTACATATGCCAGCATTTGAAAATCTCTGCTCTGTCAGCACTACACACACACACACACACACACACACACACACAGTATGGCGAGGCCTAAAGAGAAGATCTGAGGTTCGGATCATCAGAAGCTCTCTGCAGACCCTGAATGAGTCACTCAGGCCTGGGGCAACAAACAAGACACATTTAGGCTATAAGATGCTTATGGTAAGGAAATGTAATTAATTACTTGAAAAAAGCAGGCAATATGACACGGAGTTGCTGGAATAATCTGTCTTTAAGACACTGAGTTTTTGTTTGGTGAGTTGCACACAGTTCCTTACTTGAAATGACCTTGTAATGTGCTTAGATGTAGAGGAAGAAGCCAAATACAGAAGGAAAAGGGAAGGGGAAAGCGGATGATGAAGAAAGGATGTAAAGCAGGTGAGGGTCCAGGGTGCGAGACCGAAGAGAGATAAATCAGTTCTGAAAACCGTTTCTACGTGGGGAGAGAATGAGCAGGAGTTTGGGACAGGTACAGACTGTGCATCTCAACTTTATGACCATCACGTAACAGCAAGTGTTGATTAGGAGTCCCTGCTGAGGGCCTGGGCTGGCTGCGTATGCTGAGATTGCTCTACCAAGCAGGTTGACAGTAATAATGAACAAGTGACCAGTGATGTTTGCTACAACTCTTCCTTAACATTCATTCAGTTCTACCTCTAGACCATGAGACCTCCTTGTGGTTCAGGAAATATGAACATCTCACTGGCACTGCTCTTAATACAGGTAAACAAATAAGTAAAATGTTTCCATGTCAACTTGGCCTCATTGAAGAGTTATCGTCTTAAAAAAATGTCAAGAGCAACAAGATATTTAAGACTATGGAAAGGTAATAAATTTAAAAGCGGATCTTCAATAGAATATTCTCAGTGATTCACACAGTACAAGCAGAGTCATCAGGTTTTCCCCATCATTATGATGCTAAATAAGTAGTTCTCCTTTCAACCCACGTGCTCCAGCTCCCTGCTCTTTCTACCCCTCCCCAGATGATTCTGCTGTGCTTATCTGATCGGAAGCTATTGCTTTGACAAAATATCTTGTCAAGTATTCTGAATGTATCAATTTATTTTTCATTCCTTAAAATCGATACCATCACTTCTACAATCAGTTTCCATAAATCAGTGTGTCTCTCCCAAATGAAACTTTAGTTCTGATGACACAACCCTGTCTTCTTCTTGTGGGTTTTCTCAGAGCACTGTCACACAAGTGCTTTCAAAGGGGTTGTCACCATGATCAGCTATTTATAATAGTCCCCAAATCCATATTTGATTCAATAAAGTAATAGCAATACCTATATATAACAACATTTTAGGGTTTTAAAAATTTTAAATTTAATTTTTGAGAATTTCATACATCTTGATCATATTTAGACCCCTTAACATTTACGTTTTTAAAAGCTGTGAGTTATCTTGGAATATTCATGGGGAAAATGTATATTTGTGTACATTTTTAGGTACAGATGTACATTGCTGATTCATTCTACTGATAACAAGTGAAAACGTGTTTTTTTTTAACATGACTCAGAATTTCACTCAAGGTAAGAATTCTTTGATTTGTTTTACGAGTATAAATTGCACTTAGTCCTCTTGGGAATTTCCTGGCACTGTGCTTGAATACTGGGATATTTCCAAGAACTTTTATATACCATCCATCCACATTTTCTTTCATTCACAAGACAAATTCACATGGGTAGTTAATGAATGACACTTTTAGAAGGGCAGCTGGTGCAGATGTCAGAGAGCGCACTCTGCAGTGGTCACGGCATGGACATGGAATTTAACATAGTGCCCTGACTACCAGTGGTCCCACTGGGCAGGACTGAGAAAGCTGGCGACACCAAGATGTCCTTCCGGAAGGTTCCCTGGAGGAGTGTCTTCTCCCCCACGTGACCAACTCCCACTGCTTTGGAGTGAGGTTTGATCGCAGCCTCATCATGTCATTAGGGTTCCCCAGAGGCTGCAGCGTTTGCTTTCTCCCTGTTCTTATTTGAAGTTCCTGACAGGAGCTGGGCCCAAGCTGGCCTTCTCCATGGTTAGCTCTTCAGAAAGCTGGAACTATGAATACCTCCATTTGGATTTTAACCTTCCCATGCCTTATTCAGCTCTGTGTTTTATATGAAACTGGGCATTATTTAAATGCCTGCTAAGTACTAATTAGTATTCTAAGTAAAATACTTTTAATTAACATTTTAACTTTCAAAACCTATTTAATATTTTCCCTTTAGATCCAACACTTTGAAATGGTCTAAAAGTCATTGGTTTTTATTATTATTCAAAGCTCATAAATGTATCAAAAGATCCAAAACACAAAGCGATATGAGTAAACGATATTTCATTGGACTACCCATAGCACCAAAATTAATGACAGGATTCGCGATCCTGTGACATACTGAATGAGTTTCAAGTCAGTGTGGTAGGTGTGTAATGTGTCAAGGGCATCGTGACACGGAAATGCTCATTCATATAGTCCATTAAGGACAACATCCTCTTTCAAACTAATATAAATTTAGTAAAGTCAATAAGGTGAACACTTCAGTGATTCTCCTTTGTCGTTTTTTAAAAAGTGTCTTTTACTATAAATAACATAGAACACTGAATGCATGTTAGGGGAGATGTGTACATGGAGAAATTGAACTGTAAAATCTCATATATTTACAATAGTTTATTAAATTTGATATTTGAAGTGACCATTCTTATGTAGAAGAAATGTATTATGTTACCCCCCCATTATTTCTTTAAAGGAAATCTTTTTTATACAGTGTCACAATATTTATTTATTTGTCATAAGAAAGTAAAAGGTTTAAACAATGTTCCATTTAGTACCATCCAGGATTATAATTGAAAATAGATAATTGTATATGATATATGTGTGTGGGTATTCTGTAAGCCTGAGAAATATGTAAGTCCATGCAGCTTGTGGGTGTTCTTTGAGTCCAAAGGATAGCTCAGACATTGACCTTTCTTGAGAGGGATTGTACTATTAAATTCAATTTTCAGGCATATTAATACTGTAACACACACACACATATATATATATATATGACATATATATAATTTAGTAGTTTCATAGCCCAAAACAAGATAGAATCCAGATTCCAAATATAGTAGAACCAAAAGTATTAGTTCTGTAAGCCTGACAAATATATAAGTCCATGCAGCTTGTGGGCGTTCTTTGAGTCCAAAGGGTATCTCCGACATTGACCTTTCTTGAGAGGGATTGTACTATTAAATTCAATTTTTAAGCATATTAATACTGTAACACATATATACACGTTTTTCTGTTTGTACACATATACCTATCTACCATATATATATATATATATGGGCCATGTATATAATTTAGTAGTTTCACAACCCAAAACAAGATAGAATCCAGATTCCAAATATAGTAGAACCAAAAGTATTATTAGGAAATCTTATCCATTTATGTGAATTTATTCAAGGAGTGATATAGTAAAAGAAAAGTGTTTTTAAATTCCTGCCATATTTTGAGTCCTAACCACTAGGACTGAATCCTAACCACTAGACCACTAGGAACACCATTGTTATTCTAAATAAAATAAACCACGAGTCAATATTTACATGATACAATAATAGCTAAATAAGTAAATAAACAAATAACTAAAATCATAAATGTTATTTACATATTATATAGGATTTGTATGCACGAACAGCCCAAAGTGACCAACAAACACAAGCAAAAGCAACTTTCTCTCAAATGCAAAATCCTCCAGGCCCCTGAAATAGGACTTTTGGTTAGTATAGAGACAGTTTTGGGCTGCAGAGCTGTGACCTGGCTACGGCTGAATTTCCATCGGAAGCCACACTTTAGATGGCAGATGGTGGGTTTGCTGCATCTTTTTTCTGAATCTCATTCCTGTCTCAGTCTCTACTGGAGCCATGCTCCTCACATGATGCATACAGTCCAGAGACAACTGAAATACCAAGTCATAATCACGTCCATTAACCTCCTGCACATGCCCAGTAGAGGAACAAGAAAACAAACTAACAAAGAACTCTACACCCATGGCCTACAGTCTCCCAACACCAGTCGTATCCATGTAACGTTGGCATGAACCAACCTGGATTAAAGTTCTCAGAATCTCTCCCATCAGCCCCACGTAACACTAAAGCTATGCCCAGTGGAAGACACTCGAGGGGATGCCTGCCTGGTGACGTCGCAGTCACAGTCTGGGAGATCTGCGTCCGCACTGCCGTCCTCTGCCATTCTCAGGGCACGCAAGTCCTCTGCCACCACCATGAATCTTCCACTTGCAAAAGTTAGACACTGAAGAGCAAAAGGCTCAATCCTTCCTGGGTGGGAAAAGAGTTTCTCCCCTTGTCAGTGTGTAGAACTATGAAAATGCCCGTGCTGGACAAATGGTTGGTAGTGTCTGTCTGTTAACATGACACTGAGCAGTGACAAGTTGTCATGTTTCTAAATAAAACCCACATTCATGAACATGTGCCAGGCTTGAGCTCCTGGAATGTAGGCCACGAGGGTAAGAAGGGGAAGAAGCTCAGTGTAATCTGCCAGGAGCAGGTCACAGGTCTAAAGAAAGGACAGCAGGAACAGGGTGGGCGGCAGGCGCTCTGCTGTTCTGCGAGCACAGTCAGTCTTTCCTGGGAGCTGTTGGCTGTACCGTGAAGGCTACTTGAAAAAAAGAAACTACCTGCCTGCCAACCAACCAACAAAACCTCCACAAGCCCAGCAGATCCCAGCAGCGAAGCGAAACAGCTTCCCTTTCTCTTTGGGTCAATCTGCCAGCTCAGTGGTGTGAGTAGGATGCTTAGGGGTTGTTTTGGAAGGTTGGGGGACTCTATGAGAAATCATTTCATCTTCCCATATAACTATTTGAGCATAGAAAATAATGGAGAAATATTCATTTCCACTTCATATATCCAAAACCTCTGCCCATTTAAAAATAATAATGTATCTTGAAACAGATGTATCTTTGCTCTGGAAATTGTTATTGAGTATGTTAAAGCTGTAATGAAATGCTTCTAAAAAATAAAAAAAATAATAATGTAAGGTGATCAAAAATAACATTATTTTAAGATAATAAAAACTATACCTATGTATTAATAAGATAATAATAAAAACCTATACCTTTGTTGGAAGTATTTCAGAACACGTTTCATTCTGTGAATTTGAAGAGCTTCATTTTTTTGTATAAAATATAAAAGAAATATTAAGATGCTCAAAGGTCTGGACTGGAAGGCAATTCAGTTGGTGCAGTGTTTGTCTAGCATGCATGAAGCCTTGAGTTTAATCCCTGGGATTGGATAAGCTGGGTGTGGTGGTGCATGCCTGTAACATCAGCACTGGGGAAAGTAGAGGTATCAGAAGTTTCTACCAGGGCATATGTAGTTCCTGGTAAGCTTGGGCTACATGCAACCTTGTCTTAGGAAAAAAAAAAATATCTGGGCTGGCAAGATGGCTTAGAGGGTGTAGGCACGTGCTGCCAAGCCTGAGGACCTGAGTTCAATCTGTGGAACTCGAATGGTAGGAGAGAACTCATCCCCTCAAATTGTTCTTTGACCTCCACACATGCCAAGTCACATGTACTTACACTGACATGCACCCCATTCCACACACACATAGAATAAATAAAAGTGTAATAAAAGTGTTTTTAAATCTAAATGTATACATCAGGTCACGTTCTGTTTGAATCTGTGTGAAAAAAGTATTGGAATATCGGAGAGTTATGAACAGGACTGAAGAGTGGAACTGAAGAGTGCAGCTGGTAGCTCACAGCTGAAGACAGGTGTGGAGGAAGTTCATCCCATCTGTGTACCAGTAAACAAGGAAACAGAAAGCAGATGTGATAGCCAAGCGTCTTCTGAGACAGGCTGAAAGGGACACTGGTTCCAATGGGGCTTTAAACTCCAGAGCAAGTTAGCAGTCAGCATGTGGTCTAGTCTAATTCTGAAGATGGCACTAAGAAATGGACAACATATGTACACAAAAATCTCCCACAGCCATGATACTAGTGCATGATGGGACACTACAGAAGTAGAAACATACGTGAGCATCTCAGTGACTATAGAGCAAAGCACGTGTGTCTCATACAATGGGCTCAAGTGTATCCATATGTCTTTGCGAAAGTTAAAAAAAAAAAAGATCTAGAAAAGTTCTCACCTGAGAAGCCACACAGAAACGATACACATAAACTTGACTTTGCAGAGAAAACATCACCTTCCTTTGTAATGTCAGCTTATAGCTGGACAGAAAGTAAGCTGGCTGCCTGCAATATATTGTTAAAGCTTATTTGAAATATTGCCAGCATAGCGTACCCACTTCTCCATACTGAGATGATGAGATTCATAAAGGAAATTTAACTATTTCAATGGGATTATGTGGATGTGCACATCAGTCTGAGTCAGAATCTGACAAAAATCATAATCCCCAGGGCATCGTCCCAGTGGAAGATCTCTGTAAATAAGGTATTTGTAGCACAAGAGTTTCAGTTTCAGCTTCTGAAATAAGATTTTATTATGATTCTAGTGACTGAGATGTTAGACTAAACGTCGCATTGGGATTCTAGACCACCATGCTTTTCAGCTGTTGAATAATTCCATCTGAAAAGGATGTGTTCATCCCTGTATGTCCCCTAGCACCGAGCTCACTCTTCACTAAACTTCTTTGCATGTTTGCATTCCTATCATAAACTTGTGGGGGAAAAGGACTCTATCATGGCCCTGGCATTCTCAAAGTCTGTGAGACTCTGTTACAGTGTAGTGACTTTGCAAACAAAGGGCTGGGAAATTAGATTGTCAAAATTATTAATGGAACCTAACTTCCATTTAGTTGAGTTCTCTCTATGCAGGCAATGGAAGTCACAAAGTTGGTGTGCAGGGGAGGCCAGGTGCTTCACGCAAAGCCTGCAGTTTGGTCCTTAGCACAGAGTGTTCAATGTATTGGCAAGTACAGGGTTGTTGATAAACATCAATTCCACTTTTGCTTATTTATCAATAAAATAAATTATATTCTTAACTTCCCAAATTAGATAGTCTTTCACGATTTCCTTATAGGGGAAAAAAGTAGTAGGACTTCAGAGAAATCAGTATATAAGGTCTAGTGAGATATTTTAACTAGTACAGTGCTTGCATGAGGAACTAGGTTTGATTCTCAGACCCTATGTGGAAAAAAAAAGAAAAAATAAAAAGGTCAAGAATGGTAGTGTAGGCCTGTAATCCCAGCACTGGGAGGAGGAAACAGGTGGATCCCTGGGGCTCACAGACCAGCCAGGCTAGCCTACTTGGTGAATTCCAGGCCAGTGAGAGGCCCTGTTTCAAAAATAAAACAAACGAACAAACAAAAACCAGAAACCACCCCAAAAGGTTCTGAACCAGAAGCATTTGCAACATTCCAACTCTCCTCATCACTGTAAAAAAGAGCATCTGCTTAAATATTCGTGAATCCATCCATTCATTCACTGAAATATTCATGGAGCCTAATCAGATACTATTATTATTTCTACTTTTATGTTTGTTTGCTTTGCAGGATTGAACCTAGGGCCTTTCTCTTGCTAGGCCCTGGGTTCTACCACTGAGCCACATCCCAGCCCAGGTGCCATTCCTGGGGGTTTTAGCTATGCAGTAAGTAAATGGATACAGTTTTCTTACAGCTCCTACATTCCAACACGAAGGAAGGAAGCATCCACGTTGTCACTTCCTGTGTTAACATGAAATGCCCCTCTGTAGCCTTCAATCATACCAGCATCTGTATTGTTGGCAAAGGGCCTCGGACACTGTTCCTTTCTGTCTGTCATCTTTTATTCACACTGCCTATCTACAAAATCAACAGGACACAATCTGTCTCTCCAACCCGAGGCATACACTTATACTTATCAGTACAGTTAAGTACAATATTACAATAATAAAGTAGTTTATTTTTACAAATAAGCACAGTGACTGAGGGATGTCAGGGGACACTAACTTGACTTGATAGGGCGGAACATAAATGACAGAATATACGAACCCAGCGGGGGGCAAGCTGTGGAAGGGTGCCAAAGGGAAGTAGGTATAAAGATGATTAAGATATTATGTATGAAATACAGAAAAATTCAATAAAATATACAAAAAAGGAGAAATGTGCAAGAGACAGAATGGAGAGCATAAATAAAGCAAATTGATTTAAAAAACAACCAAACAAAAAAAACCCAAATAGCCAGTGACAGTAACCAGCTTTCTTTCCATAGTCAACTAACTAAAAATATATAGGGATGTGGGAACTTTCTCTTTTGCTACTGCAGATAAAACACCCTCTATAAATATTGAGGGAGCAGGTGCTCTTTCTTCCCCATAGATGGTGGAGTTCCCACAAAGCCCTGGAACATCTCTTGTTTGGCTATGACTGGGGGACTTTAAAGTTAATGAGAGTATCATTTGTGGGAACAGCACAAGTATTCTCTAAACAGTAGGGAAGGCACAGGACGAGATCATGAGTTAATGGATTCCCTTTAGCGGAAGGGAGCGCGGGCTGAAAGGCTTTGACGCTCTGCATGCATGTGTCCTATTGAATCCAGTCCCTTTTACCTGGCTGCCATGAGATCCAGGAGGTGCTGCCACCGGTCATTGACCTTCCCCAGCTTGTATTCAATCTCAGAGGCTTTGCTTTCATGGCTGGCTTTGGCCAGTCGTTCTCCCATTTGTTGCAGTTGCATTTTGTTCTCAGGGGCAACAGCGATTTCCTCTTGATAATCCTGCATGATAAACAGCAATCCCAGAGGTCAGAAACCATACTCTTATTGCATTCATCCAACTCTTCTAGAAACAGACTAATTACAGTTTTCTACTGCTTACAAAGAGTTTGGGGATCAGGAACACCATGTGAGCATCAGGGCATGTGCAGAAGAATGAACAGTTCATCTTGCTTTAGGTAGACACGTGGGAGTTCAGATTCAATTTTGATAAGATGTTCTTGAATGAACTGGAAAGTACTTTCTCTTTACTTAAAATGGGTACCAGTTGGGTGTGATGGTGTATGATTTTTAATTTTAGCACTCCAGAGGTAGAAGCAGGATGATCAGGAGTTTAAGATCATCCTCAGCTACATAATGAGTTTGAGTCCAGCCTTGGCTACATGAGACCCTGCCTCAAATAAAATAAATAAATGAATAAATAAATAAATAAATAAATAAATAAATGTATGTTGATCTCATTGGAAGGGGGACTCCCTTAAGGGAGGAGGGTAGTAGAACATGTGAAAGTACAGAAGGAGAACACTGGAGTGGAAAGGTTTATGCACAGAGTGATACAGGAGGGATGATACAGGAAACAAGAGGTTGGAGGGAGGGTTCATCAAAATGAAGAGGGTATGTGAAAAAACATATGGAAGCCTACTATCTTATAACCAATAATGATATAATTACAAGAAAGAGTTTGAAGGGACCTCTGCATGGCTTGAGAAAGCTGCTCTTACAAGCTGAGGCTTAGTTTAGTAAACAAAACCCCAGAGCCAGGATGGGATACCATCTAATGAGTTGTTAGTCTAGGAGGCCTGTAAATCCAAACAGGCTCTTTCCATTCCTCTTGGTAGAAGCCAAGGCTTAGTTTAGTAAACAAAACCCCCAGAGCCAGGATGGGATACCATCTAATGAGTTGTTAGTCTAGGAAGCCTGTAAATCCAAACAGGCTCTTTCCATTCCTCTTGGTAGTCTACCAGGCTAGATGATAAGACCCTGCTGCTGAAGAAACCATGAACCTTGGTTGCTAGAACTGAGCTATAAAACTCCTCCCTGTACCTTAATTTCCATAATCCCAGAAGGTGGTACTCAGGCCCCTGCGGTAGCAAAGGCATCACCCAGCTGTGAGCCCTATGAACTACAAGAACAGCCAGACAAGATGTGTTAATTTCCCAATAGCAGCACCACTGTGATGGGGTTAACCAACTGCTCTCGGGTTAAATTTGAGGCCCACTTTACAGGATGGAATCCATCCCTGGTACTATAAACCTGGTCAAAACTCACACTGGGGAGATCATAGGTCTTAGGGGGGAAATGAATACTGTTTAGCTGAATTGTTATAGTGTCAAACTTCCTTTATGTTCATACCATAGACAACCGCTACTCTCAGCCCTAATCAGAGGAGGCTCCCTTTAAGTGACAGTGGTGAGTGCAGTGACTCACGACTGTACAGGTGCTGAGGAGGTTACAGACAAGTGCTCAGCCCTATACAAGACACTTATACCACCCCTTCTAAGACCTGGAGAACATTACAGAAGAGGGGTCAGAAATAATGTAAGAAAGAAATAATGTAAGCTCCAGAAGGCAGGGAAAAGACTGTGAAATGTCATCCTCTGGGAAAGACACTGACATTGCATCCACAAACTCACAGTAGCTGTGGATGTGTGTCCTGGGCCTGCTACCGTCAGACATGGATGGAGGAAGGGCTCAGGGGCTCAACCCATTGCTGCTGAACTATTTGATATTGATAGATTCACAGAGAGAAAAAGTCATAGCCTTCAGTTGTATATCCACTAGTGAACCCACTAGGTTCCAAGGGATAGTTCCACTCCAATGCTCAACAGATGGCCATGGTTAAAACTTAATGGGTCACAAAACAAAACTGAAAGTCATGAATCTGGGAAAGAGACTGTTAGGGTGTGTGTGAGGAGGGTGATGGGGTTGGGAGGGAGAAACAAGATGGTAAGGAGAGAAGAACCAAAATTCATCATATACATGTATGAAATTGTGAGAAAACAAAATTCATCAGTAAAAAACGTTGTGGCTCCATGGGGTGGCTCAGTGGCAGATTGCTTGTCTACCTCTAGTAAGCACCTGAGTCTAATTTCTATCATTACAAAAACAAAACAAACAAAATATAATAAAAGTATATGTAGAGAGACATAAAAGACCTAACTTGAAGGAGTTAACACTGGGGAATTATACCCCAGTGCTACAGTCACTAACTTGTTGATTTATGTTTAGAATTAGTCCTCATAAAAGTAGCTGAAAATAGGTTTATAAGATGCTTGTACACACATGCACATGGCTATGCAATCAACATATACATGTATTTGTAAATGTACATGCATATTTATGTCAATCACATTAGTTACGAGGCCCTTACATATATTAAAACTTATGTCTATCATGTTACTTGTGCAGAATGTTTTGGGGTCCTTTATCTTAGAGAAATTTTCTCCATGACACCATTTTTTTGAGGATTTCATACATAACTATTGTCATTGCCTTGTTTCTATCCTTCGCAGTTCCCCACCCACTCTTACGCTGTCCCCCTAGCTCTCTTAATTTCCCGACCTCTTCTTTATCTTTGTGTATACATACTTTCATAAACAGATGCACACATACGCACACATCTAATGCACTGAATTCATTTAGTGGTGCTCATGTATACTTGTGTTCAGGTCTATCCATTGGGAATTAGATAACCTCTCAGGGAATTAGTCCCTGGAGAAAACTGATTCTCCCTCCCTCAGCAGTCATTGAATGCCTGCAGCTCTTCATCATGAGGTGGGACCTCCTGACATTCCTCCCATCCACCTGGGCTTGTCGGCTGGTTTTGTCACTATGCAGGTCTCACTAGGCTACCACACTGTGGAGATTTCACTGCTGCAGCTTCTTCATCATGTATGACACCAACATTTTGGAACATATAATCACAAATTAGCTCTCAAGAAAAACATTCATTTCAACATGTCAGTGGGTCTCGCACCTTCTTGGTTCATTCAGTCAGTTAGCTCCTCTTAAAGACTGGTTAAAGACAGCAGGCTCCATGTGGTCTATTTGCAAAGGACACGGACTAACCCAAAAGACAATCTTTCCTACCCCAAGTGACCTTCTTAATCACTCTTGCCATAGTCAGTGATGGGATCCAGTTTTTAGGATCAGTCTTTTCATTACAGGTTAACGCACCTGTCATGCAGAAAATATTATCTCAGCAATATAATACATGATGGTCAGGAGGATTGCTCTACAAGACAAGCACAAGCAGAAGGAACAGAGTTTGCGCCCCCAACACCCATGCAAACGGCATGTAGGAGTGGCAGCTGGCTGGTGATCCCTGAGCCAAGGAGGAAGAAACAGCGGATCCCTGGAGCAAACTGGATGGCTGGACTAGACAAATCGGCAAGTTCTGGGTTCAAGTGTGATACTCTGCCTCAATATGGATGGAGAGCAATTGAGGAGAACACCTGATGTCAACCTCTAGCTTCCACAAGTGTATGCACATGTGTGCCCATACATAGGCAAACACGCATACACACATGCATGCACACCAAACATACACATGCAAACAATAAAATAGAATTCAAAAAGAAAAATAATAAATGAACATAAGTTTTATATGAGCATGGATATTTTAGCCACAGGTTTTACATGAGCATGGATAC
Source organism: Nannospalax galili (assembly GCF_000622305.1). Lineage (NCBI taxonomy): Eukaryota > Metazoa > Chordata > Mammalia > Rodentia > Spalacidae > Nannospalax > Nannospalax galili. The sequence goes on from NW_008350459.1 coordinate 1,851,971, forward strand.
TTTAGCCCTCTCTTCCTCTAAAGTTGGGCTACTATAAGCCACTTCCAGAGCAAAAGAGCCTGAAAGGAACAGAGTCAGCACAACTTCACTCCATCTCTGGCTGCAGGCCTGTATGAGCTCAGTGCTTGCCTCTCCTGCCTACCTGCCTCTTTATGGTATTTTAACTTAATGGGATTCAAAGACCAAAAAACTAGGTGCATTTATTAATAATTTTAACATTTCATCACAAATTTGAGATGATTTTATGAGAAACGTTTATTTCAAAAGAATTATGCTAAGTTTTAAAATGCTTTTACAGTACAATTGTCTTCTTAGGTTTTCCTTTAAATTAAACTGTTCATGTCAATGCTGGGAGACACTAATTTTTCACTTCAAGTAATTTGTTGATTGTTTTTTCCTATGCTGTCAGAATTACTGAGCTCTTCTTAGTCAGTTTTCACCTTTACAAAACAGGCAACACTTTTAGTTTTATAACTTATTTTATACACAAAGTAGTAGAGATAAAGCTTATTTTAAAGCTTATTTAGTTTTTCTTTTCTTTTTGATTTTTTTTCTTTCGCAGTCTTGGGAACTGAACTTAGGGCTGCATGCATACTGGGAAAATACTGTGCTACTGAGCTATGTTCCCAGTACCTCAAAACTTCCTCCTTTTACTTTTTACTTTTTCTTTTGAGACAGGATCTTACTGTGTTGCCCAGGCAAACCCTGAACTCACTTTGTAGCCTAGCCATGGCTTGAACTTGTGATTCTTCTGCCTCAGGCTCACAAGTAGATGATTACAGGCCCGTACCACCACCAGGCCCACCTGCTCAAAGAGTATTTCTAACATTGTACCAAATAATGTAACAAAATGATCCACATGAAAAGCTAAGGTTTTATTAATTAAAAAAAAATACCTACTGCTGGGCGTGGTGGTGCACGCCTTTAATCCCAGCACTCGGGAGGCAGAGGCAGGCAGATTTCTGTGAGTTTGAGGCCAGCCAGGTCTGCATAGCAAGTTCCAGGCCAGCTAGGGCTACAGGGAGACCCGTCTCAAAACAAAAAACAAAAAACCCCAAACCCTACTTATGTGTGTGTGTGTGTGTGTGTGTGTGTGTGTGTATTGCCTGCATGTATTTAAATGTACCCATGCCATGCAGTACCCATGGAGATCAGAAAAAGGCATCTGATTGCTCTGGAACTGGAGTTATTGACGGCTGTAAGCTGCCATGTGGGTGCTGGGAATCAAACCCAAGTCCTCTGCAAGAGCAGTCAGTGCTCTTAACCGAGCCATCTTTTCAGGCACAAGTTTTATGAAGTTTTAAGTTATGGTTGTATTTTGTCTCAGAAAAATTTTTCCACCGTTTCTAAGATACACATTCTGAATTTCATAATGAAAAACAATGAGAATTTAGACACAGCTAACCAAGACTTATTCTTCAGCAAATTTATTCTAACAGCTAGTATATCAGTCATGCCTACAGCAATATTTTTTGATATCCAGAAACCAGCACACTGCTACTGTTAGTAGATACTAAGGTGAAATCTGTGTCATCTTGGTCCAAGTATTAAGTTTTTTTTAAATTATTTATTTAAT
>NW_008350459.1:1856364-1858781 GCF_000622305.1 Nannospalax galili
CCTTTGATATACAGAAGCTTTTTAGTTTAATGAGGTCCCATTTGTTAATTGTTGCCCTTATTTCCTGAGCAGTTGATGTCTGGTTTATAAAATCCTTTCCTATACCTATATCTTGTAGGTTTTCCCCCAATGTTTTTCTTCTAACAGTTTTATTCTGTGGGTTTTCTGCTAGCTTCCCTGGTTGCCTCCTTTGATATACAGAAGCTTTTTAGTTTAATGAGGTCCCATTTGTTAATTGTTGCCCTTATTTCCTGAGCAGTTGATGTCTGGTTTATAAAATCCTTTCCTATACCTATATCTTGTAGGTTTTCCCCCAATGTTTTTCTTCTAACAGTTTCAGAGTTTCAGGCTTTACATTGAAGTCTTTGAACCATTTGGAATTGACTTTTGTGCAGGCTGAAAGATAGGGATTTAGTTTCATTCTTCTATAGGTGGAGATCGAATTTTGCCAGCACCATTTGCTGAACATGCTGTCTTTCCTTCAGTGAATATTCTTGGACCCTTTGTCAAATATCAGGTGGCTGAAATTGCATTTACTCACATTCAGGTCTTCAATTTTGTTCCATTGATGTATGGGTCTATTTTTGTGCCAGTAGCATTGTTGTTTATATGACTATAGCTCTGTAATTCTGTGTAAAATCTGATATAGTAATCCCCCCAGCATTGCTCTTAGTGCTCAGGGTTGCTTTGGCTATCCAAGGTCTTTTGTAATCACAACCCAGCTCAGGAAATGGAACATGAGGACCCCATTCTCTTCCCTAATTATTGCCCTTCCCTTCTCAAAGGAACCATGCATGTGAAAGCCAGAAGGCAGCCTCTGCTACCCTTAGTCAGGAGCCATCACTTTTGTGGTTTTTGAGATAGGGTCTCTTTGGCCTGGAGCTTCTCAAATATACTGGGCTAGTAAGCCCCAGGGATCTGCTTGGGCCTGCCTCCACAGTGCTGGGATTATAACCATGTGTCACCATGCCTGGATGTTTTTCACATGGGCTGTCAGATTGAACCAACAGCCTCCACAATTGAAAATTTGTTTTGGCAGGGGGTAGGGGGCAGTACTGAGGATTGAACCCGGCATGTTATGCATACAAGGCAAGCATTCTACTTCTGAGCTACAACCCCAGCTATTTTTGTATTGAGTTTTCCAGCCCAAAGCCATGGTATATTCCTTTATTTCTCTTGGCTGTGTTTAATAGACTATCACATCTATTTTGTTATTTCTTAGAATTTGATGTTTTTGGAAGCTACTATTAATGGAATCATTTAAAAAGTTACATTCTCTGTGCTGATAGAATCACAATCAATTTGTTGTCGTTTTGAGATAGGGTCTCATTATGTAGCCTGGCTCACCTGGAACTTGCTTTGTAGGTCAGGCTGGCCTCAAACTCACAGATACCTGCTTCTGCCTCCTGAGTACTGGCATTAAAGGCATGTGCCACCACGCCCAACTCACAGTTAAGTTTTATCTCTATCAATAACTTTGCTAAGCTTATTAATTTAAGTAATTTATCAGTGTGCTTTTGGATTTTTTTTTTGGTCTTTTTGAGACAGGGTCTCCCTGTAGCCCCAGCTGGCCTGGAACTCACTATGATGTAGACCAGGCTGGCCTTGAATTCACAGAGATCCACCTGCCTCTGCCTCCCAAGTGCTGGGACTACAGGCGTGCACCACAATGCCTAGCCATTTCTATCTTTTTTAATAAATTAAGTAGTATTGGATGTAGATCCTCTTAAAATGTCTAGTAGAATTCTGCTGTAAATCATCTGGTCGTGGGCTTTTTTATTACTCGGGATATTTTGTATTACTGTTTCAATTTCTTTGTTAATCTCTTCTCAGTTTAGTTTTGGTGGTTGCCATGCCTTTAGTTATCCATCCATTTCTTTTAGGTTTTCAAACTTAGTAGCATATAGGTTTTAAAAGTATTCCCTTATAATGTTCTGTATCTTTCTGGTGTCTGTTGTGATGTTTCCCCTTTCATCTCTGATTTTGTAATTTGGAGGTGCTCTTTCCTTCTTTTGGTTAATTGGGCTAGCGGTCGGTCAATTTTGTTTATCTTTTCAAAGAACCAGCTCTTGGTATTGTTGATTCTTTGTATTGTTTTCTTTGATTCAATTTCATTGATTTCTGCCCTGATTTTTGTTATTTCTTCTTGTCTGCAGGGTTTGGGTTTTGTTTGCTGTTGCTTTTCAAGTGTGTTGAGTTGCACTGTTAAGTCATTTATTTGTGTTCTTTCCGATTTTTTGATGTAGGCACTTAGAGCTATAAATTTCCCTCTAAGAACCACTTTCAGCATGTCCCAGAGGTTTTGTTGTGTTGTATTGTCCTTTTCATTTAATTCCAGGAATACTTTTATTTCTTTCTTAATTTCTCTTTTGACCCATTCATCATTCAGGAGTGTGTTGTTTAATCTCCATGTGTTC
>NW_008350459.1:1858925-1894273 GCF_000622305.1 Nannospalax galili
TAAGTCTGGTGCACCCAACCTCATAAAAACAATACTACAGTACTTTAAGACCCAGATTAATCCCAACTCATTAATAGTAGGGGTCTTCAATACCCCACTGTCTCCATTAGATAGGTCAACAGGGCAGAGAGTTAACAGACATCTGAATTAAACAATACCATATATCAAATGGACCTAACAGATACCTAGCAAGTATTCCACCCAAGGACCAAAGGACATACTTTCTACTCAGCACCCCACGGAACCTTCTCCAAAATCAACCATATACTGGGGCACAAAACAAACCTTAACAAATACAAAAAGATTGAAATAATTTCATGCATTATATCAGACCACAATGCAATAAAGGTTACAATCAACAATGGAAGAAGCCCTAATCATCACATGAACACATGGCCGATTAAGTATTAAGTTTTTTATATCGAATAATCAAATGCTTACTCAGAGAATTTTCAGTGCCATATAGAAATGTAATAAAGTTAATGCTACATATTGGTTTAGGAGTTTTTATTTTATCTGTAAGTGCACTGATAAAGATAAACTTTCACAAATAAACACTTGTATTGCTTTTCAGAATAAATAAAATCATACTTCCTGGATTCAACAAATATGGACTGAGAGCTTATGAGAAGTTGGGTACTAGTCTGGGTGAAGAGGGATAGCAACAATCAAGACAGGTCAAGTCTATGCTCCAGGGAGATTTGTAGGCAGGTGGGGTTTCCCCCACAAAAGTAAGGAACAAGTAAACATGAAAAAATAGATCATAATTGTGACAAAGAGAAATACAAACCAACATTACACCTGCATGATTATTAGCTCAACATCCATGCAGATACCTTACTAAAACTCAGCCAAATATTTAAAAAAAAATTAGTCAATTCGATGAGCCCGAGATTTGAAAATGTGCTGGATCCAAATGAACACAAAAAATAATTTAATAATATGCAGATAACTTGAAAAATACCAGACAGCCAAAATTCCCAGAAAGCCTTTGTTCCTATTGATAGCTACAAATCATGTTGTGTTGAGGAATATTTAGTTTAATTTATCCTAAGGATTCTCTCCTTTTAACTCCTCCCTGGGGATTTCTGTCTCTAAAAAACAAATCAGAAAAACAAATCAAGAGAAAAGCAATGTATGTAGATGATTCCTATTAAAGAGGCAGCAGAAAATTGATTTCCTCACAAACCAAAAGCATCCTATAAGTTTTGCATGTAAAGCAGGTCTTTCTACGCAAGTCTACCTTATGTTACAGAGACATAGTGCTCCTTTGATTGGGAATGACCATAGGTAAGGTCATGCTGTGCTAAAAACATAGCCAAGCACAGGGAGAAGGGGACACGGGCAGCTGCATGCCTCGTACCTTCTTGAGCTTCTCTATCATCTCTTCAATGAGAGTGTCTCCATTCTGAGAAACTTTGCTTTCCATCTGGGTCAGCCACTCACACAACTCCTTGTTCTTCTCACTGAAGACTACCCACTCATTCAGTCATTCACTTACTTGCTGCCACCTTAAGGACACCTGGAAAATTTAAAATGGGACCATATCAAAAGTGATACCAAGAGATAACTCATATCCTGGGAAGAAAAGTAGTGACAGAGGAAGCTGATTGGGCTGGAATGGGCAGGACCTGGGCATCCCTTCAAACCACTGCATCCTGAAATATGGATTGGCCTTCAATTGCAAGCAAGAAATAGTCCATCCTGTGTTACTTTCCAGAAGATGCACAAGCACTTTTGACTCATTCACCTTCATAAAATAACTGATTCGGCTTAGCTACCATACATGGTCCAGGAGAATAGAAGTACTAAAACAGAAGAAACTGAATAGAAAAAGGACAGAAAGAAGCTAAGGAAAAGGAGAAAGAAGGAAGGAAAGAGGAAAGAACAGAAAGGGGAAAAAACAATAAAAATAGAGGGAAGGAGAGAGGGAAGGAGAGAGGGAAGGAGAGAGGGAAGGAGAGAGGAGGGAATAGAGGAGGAGGGAGAGTCAAGTGAGTCTCTCGTGCATCCAGAGTGATGCTGAGGGGGTTTACGAACAGCAACCAGAAGAAAGAAATGATTCCTGAGGTTCAGCTCCATCCTGACAATTTTACCCCTGGCAAGTTCTTTCAAGTCTCTGCTTTGGTCATTTTTCATTACTTTTTATTTCTTATTCTTCATTTTTGATATCACAGCTTTACTGAGATTTAGTACACATGACACAGCATACAACTGAATGTTTCTGTATACTCAGAGAGCTGCACAACTATGACCGTAGCCAATTTTAGAAGATTTCCGTGACCCTCCCCCACAAATCACAGTGGCTGTTAACAGTGTGGTATTTAGCTTTGATTGCCAACTTGATGGGATGTAGAATCACCTAGAACATACAGATCTCCATGCATGTGAGGGCATTTTCAGACAGTATTAACTGAAGGGAAAAAGCCATCCTTAACGTGGGTAGTGCCTCCCAGTGGTCAGCCCATGTATACAGGGCCAAAGAAAGGAGCATGCACCTGCCTGCCTTTGACTCTTCTTCCTAAGCGAGTGCGCCTATTCCTGCTGCAGACAGTAGTAGAAAATCTGGTACTGATGGTGTAAGTCAATCTACTAAATCACATCTTATAGCTCGCTCTCTCTCTCTCTCTCTCTCTCTCTCTCTGTCATTCTGATAAGTGTAAGTCAATCTATTAAATTCCCTTATTCCCTTTTAAACACACACACACACACACACACACACACACACACACACAGACGGGTGTAAGTCAATCTACTAAATCACATTTTATAGCTCGCTCTCTCTCTCTCTCTCTCTCTCTCTCTCTCTGTCATCCTGATAAGTGTAAGTCAATCTATTAAATTCCCTTATTCCCTTTTATAACACACACACACACACACATACACAGATCCTGATAGTGTAAGCCAATTTACTAAATCGCATTTATAATACACACACACACATACACACACACACACAGATCCTGATAGTGTAAGCCAATTTACCAAATCGTATTTATAATACACACACACACACACACACACACACACACACACACACACACTATTGCATCTGTCCTTCTAGAGAACCTCTCCTAATATAAGCAGCTATTCTTTTTTTTCTCTCCACACTCCTCCTCCCAGCTCTAATCTGCTTTCTATCTTTACTAAGCACATATTCATTCTACACACTCCATATAAAATAAAATCACATAGCTTGTGGTCTTTAGGTCCGTTTAGGTTATTTTAAAGGTTTATTCATGTTGTAGGATATCTATAGTTCATGCTTTTTAATTGCTAATATATTCTACTGTGTGTACAAATTAAATTTTGCTTATCTATTCATCTGTTCATGGACGTTTGGACTGCTTCTAATCTTGGTCTACTGTGAATAATGCCGTTATGCACAGGTATCTGTATGGTCACATGTTTTCATTGCTTTGGGCAAACCCAAAGAGTATATTTAAATGAATATTTGCTGGATGCTGCAGTAACATTACAGATTTTCTTTCCAAAGTGGCCACAGCATTTTACATCACTCTCACTTTTATTCTTTGCCTTTTTGGTTAGTGCTGTGTGGGGGTATGAAATGCTTTTTCACTTAATTTTGATCATCCTCCAATGGGTAATGATGTTGATAATGCTTCCATATATCTCTTAGTCATTTGTTAATCTCCCTTGGAGAGCAATTACTATTTTCTTTGCCCATTTAAAAAGCAAAATGGTCTAATATTGAGTTTGAAGTGTTCCTTAACCATTATAGACACACTGGGCTTGTTTCTCAGAATCTGGAATGATTCTTTCTAGAATTCTAAACTTTTATGAATTCATAATGCTCATTTCTTTGGAGCTACTATTTGAGTTACTTAGGACATTTCTAGCTGAGTATAATGACACATTAGCAAAACAAAGCATGGTTAGTAACCAGAAGCTGGAGGATGGTCATCCCTTCAGCTCCGTTGCTAAGGCTGGTCATTGCATTGCTGATTCAGCTGCAGGAAACTCATACCTATTGATTTGGGTTTGTTTTTTCTTTCAACATTTTATTATGAAAATTCTCCAAATAAAAGTTAAAAGAATTGCATATTAAGCAGCTATGGTATATGCCTAATACACACCTAAAATTTGTTAGCATTTCTCCCTTTTCTTTTAATATGTGTATTCCTCTAATTATTAGCATGCTTACTGTTATTGTTCTGAGAGAGCTTCTGACTATGGAGCCCAGGCACAGGCTTACCTCAGACACACTATGCTAGTAGCCCAAGCTAGTCTGGAATGCATGACCCACCTGCCTGAGCCTCTTGAGTACTGGCATTACAGGTATCAACTACCATGCCTGACTTGAAACATTTATTTATTTTTATTTCTATTTTTTTCATTATTTTGGCTTTTTGAGACAATGTCTCATTGTGTAGCCCCGACTGTCTTAGAACTTGCTACATAGACCAGGCTTGCCTCAAACTTGTAGTGATCCTCCTGTCTCTGTTTCCTGAGTGTTGAGATTACAGGCATGCCTAATGACACATTTTTAAAGTGTATTTTAAGTTGCCGGGCGTGGTGGCGCATGCCTGTAGTCCCAGCACTTGGGAGGCAGAGGCAGGCGGATCTCTGTGAGTTCAAGGCCAGCCTGGTCTACATAGTGAGTTCCAGGACAGCTGGGGCTACAGGGAGACCCTGCTTCAAACAAACAAACAAACAAACCAGCTGCAATGACAAAAAAAAAAATTTAAAAAAAAGTGTATTTTAAGTTAATCTTTTAAAAATGAAAAGGAAAATATTTCAAAGGTGGCCTATGCTTCCTAGTTACCAATTTTGCCTCTGATTTGCTCTGCCTATGATTAGGCAGATAATATTTAAGGCAACATACAATCCCAAATGCCTGGAGAAAAGTTGGGAATCAGGCAATGAGCCCAAAATACCTTTCCCTGAAACAACCTCAGGAACATGGGATGCCCAGGCAGGGAGCCACACAACCTACCACAGTTTTTGAAATTTTTCTATTACAAATTTGCTCTTGAGCAACTATGCCCATTTAAAGTGAATAGTTTTCTGGGTTGGGTATCACTGCTGAATACAGCAGTATTTTGTCATTGATATTATTCAGTTTACCATTTAGTTAATCATTCCTTGAGGCAGAATAATACAGGATAGACAAATGGCAGTGAACTCACTTGGGATGGGCATTAATAGGAATGGAAAAGCATAAGGAATATATGTTAAGAAGTATTGTAGACAAATCTCACCTACTCTACGTTCTGCCCAAGATGGTTCTGTACAGCAGAATTATTTAACACAGAGGGATTTGGTCTTCTGGAATGCTTAGAATATGAATTCTCTACCCATCATTCATACAGCATCAGAGACAGGAGTCTGACTTCAGGTCAAACTCAGGTTTAATTGAATAAACAGAAACTTTCATAACTGGTAACCGTAACTTCTTTCTAAGGACAAGAAGTTCCTGCCTAAGATTTGGGATGGATTTGTCTTGCTCTGAGTTGCTTCCTCCAAAGATTACCCATGATCCAAGAATGGATGCTAATGTTCTCTCAAATTCCCAGAGAGGGTTATCAAAGTCTCAGAGATACTATCTATATATTCCAGAGATAATTGAACAATTTGAGGTACCAGTTTATGGTCAGTCAAAGCTGGGACCAACAAAGCTTGAGTCTTTGGCACAGTTTGTAATAAAACATTATGATCACATATCTAGACTCAACTGAGACTCAGATCTGGTTTCCATCATTCGCTAATGATATAGCCAGGGCAGGATCCTCCTCTTCTCCAAGCCTTCCTCTTTTCACTTGTAAATTAACGTTATATTTTCTCCAAACATAAGCATCCAATGTTTGTAGTAAACAATCGTCTTCTGTGTGTCAAGCACTGTACTATATTTCAGAGTACAGTGTGCTGACAGCAAGACACAAATGAGAACATCATTTAAGAAATGACTGGCACAGGCAGCAGGCTTGCTGTCGCTGACCACCCTGCATTGCTGCTGTTCCGATTGCTGCTACTGTTACACATGATCTTACTTCGGATCTGTTTTCCCTAAGCATTCATGCATTCCGTAACTCCAGAAAGCAGCATGAATATATACCCTTCGTGTTTACTTGCTCACCATGGAGCTCTGACTGAAAGAGGAAATGTGTGGCCCATAGGCACTGTGTGCAAGCCAGAGCCAAAATCTTTTGCAAAGATGTTGGCATTTGTTTTTATTTATAAATTGAATATTTAGGCTATAGATAAGTGAAACATTTCTTTCTCTGGATTCAGTTGAAACCCTGAAACTATTTATCAGCTCATCACATATTTGCTTTTTCTTAAGGGCACAAACCCATACACTGCCTCCAGGGTGGGAGAGCTGGGCAGGAAGTACATCCTTTTCTAACAGAAAAATATTTTTATCATGATGTCGTGGGAAAAAATAGAGCAAGTCATTACAGTGATGGGATGTTACATATAACATTTCAAATAGAATGACACACAGTTCTACAAACTAACAGATGAATAAAAGCAATGCAATCCATGGCTGGACCTGGGAACAACGGACCCCTTTGGAGTCTGAGAATGGGATCATTTATGCATTTATTCTGCAGCTCTGGTACATCTACTTACAGCCGTCCTCCTCATCCTCCTTTGTGGTTCCATCTGTCCCGCTTCTCATCAACTGCTTCAGAAAACAGAGCAGATGACCCCTCCTTAGCATAACACCATCTATGTTCAGCCGAGTTTGCCGACTTTTGAGATGAGACAGGCACAGGCTCATTTCCTGTTGTGGTTTCATATTCAACAGTTCACCGGAAACAACGCACTCAAGAGCTAGTCACTCCTCTGTATCCCTCCTTAAGAATTATATCCTAGTGTCTGACCCAACCCAAGGCTAAGATTGCCATGGTTTAAATAACTTAATATAGACTGGAGTAGTATGTGTTAGCCTCTCACTTTAAAACACTGACATAAAAGTTTGTAGAAACACTGTATATTCAGTGAGCTTCCTCGGCTTCCCGTTTCCATCTACTTACAGGTGCACGGTGTTACTCTCTTCACAGCTTATCACATGACCAACCACAACTCTCAAAATGTATTTTCAAGCAGCTCTGTCTAAGTCTAGTGAACAATTTTAGAACATATGAACACTTGATTTAAGAATTAGGAATAAAGATACTTCCATGACATTATTATACAACAGTTTTTCTGAAACAAAAAGTGTCCTTGATCTTCTTAGCCTCCAAAACAGTAAAATTCAGTCACTATTTTATCCTTAGTGGAACATAAGCATCAGGACAGACAAGCAACTCACGACTTTCAGCAATATATAATAAACACTTATCTGCTGCAAGCACTGGCTGTCCAGATAAAAGGTCTTTGCATCTAAGGGTCTCAAAGTCTTGGGATCAGACTGCAAACATGAAGAAAAGACCACGCTCTGTGATAAAATAGACGGATAAGGAAATGGGAATTCATAGGACTAAGAAAATATGGACATGGAGCATTTCCAAAAATGATGTCACGGGCTGTAATATGGAAGAAAATTAAATTGAAAGTCAGAGGGAAGAGGTAGTCAGTCTAGGCAGGAGGACCGTCATGATCAAGGCCTCCAGTAGAGATGCTGTGTGGGTTCCACCAAGGAAGAGAGGTCAATGCTGACTCAGAAGCATTATCTCTCTGAAATCTTTGTGGGTCTCAATTAGCTAGAGAAATGAGTCTGCTTTAATTCATTTCTTTTAATGTACTGAAAAATATTAAGACAGCAAGTATGTACAGATTTTTCACAAAAATGAGAAAAGATGCTCCAGTGGTTGAATTCATATTAAAGGATATCTGGGGGACACAAATTGACTTAGGCTTTAGTATATATGACAAAAATACACAAAGTCTGGTGAGGGGGATATGAGGGGTTGGGGATGGGTGTCTAAATATGACCAAGATGTATGAAATACAGAAAAATTCAATAAAAGTGTATATTGAAAAAAATGCATTTAGGTGGAGAATTGTAACTCTCCTAAAGTTAGGAGATTAATAATTATTATAAGAAAACAAAAATGGCAAGAATGACAGCAATTATAAAGTTCATGTAAAACTAAAGTTTCAATAACAAACAAAATTCAAAATCACTTTATTGATAATATTTACACAATAGTTTAAAAATAAAAAATGATGATATAGGGGCTGGAGAGATGGCTCAGTGGTTAAGAACACTTGTTCTTCCAGAGGACCTGGGTTCAATTCACAGCACCCACATGGCAGCTAACAACTGTCTGTAAGTCCAGTTCTGGGGGATCCGACAGCCTCTTCTGACCTCCGCGGGCACTGCACGACACGGGTGCACTTACCTACATGCAGGCAGTACACACATACACATAAAATAAAAATAAAACATTTTTTAAAAAGTTGAAAAAAATGGTGATGTAAATGTGATTTGTTTAACTCCACATGGCAAAACATCTCTATTGAGAGAATAATAATTGAAAAGTTTGTGGACAAGGAGGATGGGAAAGGATGTAGAAAGTGAAATTTTCATCTTTCATAACTAGGAGTTCAAAGATAATGTCTGTAATTAACAAAACTGCTGATTGTGTTACCTGAAAATATAGAACTAAAAGGCAGAATGATAGCTAAAATGTGAAGGTGATAGCATTAAGGCACAGGTAAATGGAAGGGAATTGGATGCATCAAGATCTGACTGATTTTTATTGTACTTCTCACAACATTGTTTGGCATTTAAGACAGACGCACATTTCTAAAATGTCTTCTAGAATGCTGTACCAAGAAACTTAAACTTTATCTTTGTGTACAGAAAACAATGCTTTCATGATCTATCAGGTCAGAAAAAGAAATATGTTTTTTTTTTTAGAAATAAAGTGATGATATAAAAACTAGAAAAGAAAAAGATGAATAGAGTCAGAAGGAAAAGAACAAGATGATAATAATTCCCTTTATCAGTTATCCATCAAGTAAATACCTTCCATTTACATGATGCATTACAGGAAATCTTTGTTACAACATAACTGTAGCTCAAGCCCACCTGGCATCATCACCATCATGAGCTATTTTTCCATTCAGACCACACCTTACCTGGTGGCAGAGCTCTTCCCACTGCCTCTGCAGAAGCTCCACACGCTCATTCAAGATGGAGATGTCCTCAGCACTGATGTAGATGGCAAGGGCATCCCTCAGCAGCACCAGCTCTGCCAAGTCATCTGTCCAGCTTCCAACGGCATTTTCCAGTTCCTAGATTGAAACACAAACCTGTGAACCCACACAGACATCTACTCTCAACCATTTGAAGTGGCTTCGAATCCCCTTTAATACAACACCCTTTCTATCCAACTCTACCTAAACACCAAACTCGATATCTGCTTTATTTGCACCCTAGGTAGCTTGAAAAATTGCCACATTCTTCTGATAAAACACCAGTGCTATGGGCTGGAAAGATGACTCAGCGGTTAAGAACACTGACTGTTCTTGCAGAAGATCTGGGTTCAATTCCCAGCACCCACATGGCAGCTAACAACTGTCCCTAACTCAAGTTCCAGGGGATCTGACTGCCTCTTCTGTCCTCTGTGGGCATTGCATGACACGGGTGCACTTACCTACATGCAGGCAATACACACATACACATAAAATAAAAAATAATAAAATATTTTTAAAAACCCACCAATGTTATTGTAGAATCTTCCAACCATCTATTTACCATTTCACTAATATTTTTATGGCATTTTTTCCAAATTAAAGTTTCATCACCGCATTGACCTTTATTTTAAACTGATTTCAGTCTAAACTGAATGCATCTAATCCTGTTTAAACTGATTTCATAACCCTTAAACATCCTTTATTTTTGTCCTATTCCTGATTACACTAATGAAGTATTTTCAAGAACAACCTCTTGGTTGAACGTTCATTTTCAAATGCTGAGTGGCTGCATTCTGTGACATATAATGAAATAGTTGAGATCTGCTAGTTAATGCCACAATTTAAAATAATTCAGTAGCTACATCTTTTGTAGGATCAGAGATTTATTTATTTTATTTACTATGGGCCCATCCATTTGAGGAATTATTTAAAGAAAAACAAAAACAAAGCAAAACAAAACCCTGGTAGCAACATTTACACTAGCTGTCTTGAGTCACAGCAAAGCTTTGTCAGAGGACTGGTTTTGCAATCTCTGCTGCTCTACTCCCCTGCCAGCTGCTGTTTTCAGATTCCAACTCATTTAGTGTATGAATGGAGAATTTCACACGATTCCTTTCCTCTCTTTTTGTCTTTTCACACCAGAGACAAGTTTCGAAAGGCAAAAGTAATTAACGGTATTGTCTGTGGCTAACTTTCCAGGCAATTTAAGCAAACAAGGTTTTAGCCTGAATTTTTCAGGTAATTGCTTTGTTTTGCTGCTGAGGGTCATTTGGGGAAGAGGAGGGTGGAACAACAGGGAGACACATCTTTTCAATCTACAAACTCAAAAGCAGGACACTTGTCTTCTTGAGTATTCTGAGAGATGACAAGTAGTTTGTAGTAACAAAAGATGGCCCAAAAGACCAAACTATTCAGGCAAATAAATATGCAGCATTCTGTTTATAACTTTAGACAGAGTATATTGTTATAGCAGTGTAAAGACCTTTGGTGCTTTTAATACCAAGTCAGCTCCTCCCCTCAAATCAAACGTCACATTTGATTTATGGATTAAAAGGAAACAATACAGCTGATCACAATCCTACGTGCCTATAATTTCAGCACTCCTTCAGGAGGCTGGGGTGGCAGGATCGTGAGTTTGAAGAAAGCCTGGGTTACACAGTGAGACCCTGTCTAAAACCAAATGAAACCAAAGAAAACCTAATGCTGTAGAATTTTCATACACACATATATATATATACATATATATTTTAAACAGAGTTACCCCATAGCGAGTGACAACTCCCCTATTAGGCACCATAGACTAACAAATAAAAGCCCAGTGCTAGGAATGGGTCCCATCTCTTGGAGTTGTTAGCCAGTGATTTCCCACAGGCATCCCCAAACATTACAGGCTATTGCCAATGCTCTTGACACAAGATCCTATTGCTGAAGACACTATGTATTTGAGTCATAGACTGTGGAGAAATGAAGTGGGTACTGACTGACAGAGAAGCTTCATCCTTACTGGATAGCCTTCAGAATGCTGGAAGGTGTTATGTACACTACCAGAAGACAAAATAATCTTACCCAGCTGTGAACCCTGTGATCCACAGTAATAACTGGCCTAGAAAATATATGCCCACTGGTACAATTGTGGTCTGAATATTATAGAAGTAACAAAACACTTTCTGATTGGATGGAAGTCCTGCTCTACAAGATAAAATTCATGCTTGACACTATTATTGGTGGAAGCTGTGGCTAGACAGTCCTAGGCCCTGAGGAACAAGTTACTATTATTATTCTGCTAAATGGACATAGTATTAAACCATCTCCTAATGTTACTGTTATACCCATAAATTATCTCTCAACCCTCCTCAGAGAAGCTTCTTGAGTCTGTAGACCACAGAAATACACAACTGTTCAAGGGACAAAGGATAGGAGACTGTGGAATGCTCAGCCCTAAATGGGACACCTGTATCACAACCTCTGCCTCCCAAGGCTCAAAGCTTATTGTGACAAAGGGAACAGAAAGATGTAAAGAGCCAGAGTCAGTGGACGACAATAAGGAACTGTTCTCCAGACACAATGGCACAGCTGCACATACGAACTCACAGTGATTGCGACAGCACACACAAGACCTGTGCAAGCTCGTGGTAGACAAAAATCTCAGCATGAAGAGAGGAGGTAGGCAGGATGACTACCCCTAGCTGAGGAGCAATGGGAGACTGATGCCTGCAGAGAAGACATACTTGTCTTGAAGAGTGTAGCACTGGTAGGTTGACCACACTCCAGGGTATGAACCCACACCCAAGTATTAGGGGAGTACAAAATGAACTCGATGGGTTTAAAAAAAAAAAAAGGACACAAAGTTGGGTGGGTAAGGAAGTGGGGGTGAACCTGGGGGGAGTTAGGGGAGAGTGAGAGACTATGCTCAAAACCTATTGTATGAAAAAGTAGCAAGTATAAAAACAATACCACACACATGCATACACACACACCCGCCTGCACATCAATAAATAACACTACCACCCAGGCCCAAATCCACTGATTCACACTCTGTCCATTAGCTGAGATAGTGTCATAGAAATCTAGCCTTTCAGTTCAGACAACGCTGACATTCAGTAACTTGAAACATTGATAATCTTCTAGAACCTCCAGTTTTCTCATCTGTCATAAAGGAACTAACAATGCACCCATGAGTTTGTGTTCATGCCAGGTGAAATCCACTGGCACAGTCACTGGCACACAGGAAAGGCCTGGTATTAATAAATGCAATTCCTGCTCATTGGAAGCCTTCTTCAAAATTTTTTTTTTGTAAATTAAAAAATACAGGTTTAAAGTAGACTCCTTTTGACATTCATAACTTCCACATACTTTCTTTTTGAGACAGGGACTCACTATGCATCCCAGGCTGGCCTTAAATTCTAGATCCTCCTGTTTCAGTTTCCTGAATGCCTGGCACAGAGACATATCACCATTCGATGACACCTTCACTCATTTCTTACTGTAATACCTCAAGATGACATTTTTCACTCATTATCCATGATGCAATGCATTGTTACTTTTTAATTTTTCTAACACTGCCTTTTTCAAATTTCAAAGAATATCTCTTATAAGATTTTAACCAGCATTTCTTTATAGTAGGTAATGAAAAAATTAATGGGAAACACAAAGAAATGCATAATTTGAAAGACAAACACTTATAAAGGTACTTTTGGCATAATCAGCATGGTGATCAGCAGAGAATTGCCAGTCAGGCACTCCACTTAGCTACGTAGGTATAGGTGGAATAAATTTTACAGCCACTGAATCATGTTGGGCTTTGTGAATTCATAATCCAGGGAGTGGTCTGTATTAGCTACTGGTTGCTTCCAAGTATGATTAGAGGTAGTGATTGTAACTATGATTAGAGGTGGTGATCATAATCTTTAAGTGATTAGAGGCTTGAGTGATTTAAGGATCAGATGACTCCTTGTATTAAGTGAGATCAGCTATTTTTCTTGCTTTCTTTGCAGAAGGGTCTGGCAGGCAGGGTGTGCTCCTCTGAGGGCCACTGTCTGCAGATGTGCCAAGCTGCCAATCTTTGTACTTCTTTCTGTAAACTAGATGTTTTTGTTAGAATGAGTCCCCAGTGTGGAGTTTTTGGAAAGATTGCTTTCTATCGCTCTTGACTTAACTCAGCGTTTAAATAATTTTTGTGGTGCATTCTAAATTTTTCATTTGCTTCCTTGGGGTAATTCCATAAACTTGTCTATAACTTCAACTGCAGTAAATCAGCAGAGCAAGTTTCTGGTAGCATACCAGGTTCACTCAGCATCTCCTAGGCTCATGTAGACAGCCACAGGAGGCTCCCTGCATGGGACTTCAGTTACTCCAGCAGAAGTATATGGGTAAGTGATGGACAGTCTCTCTCTGGCCACCAACCTTGCAGCGCATCTGCTCTGCATGAAGCTCCTCGTGGTGATCTGGTAGAGGCTGGGACAACTTCTTTTTAAAAGTTCGGAGCTTCTCCAGAGAATCAGCTATTCCTTTCTCACATTTTTCCCAGTCCTATAATCAGAAGAGAAAGAAATTGCATGAATTTTTTGAGTAAGAAATTTCTTTTTTTAAAAAAAAACTTTTATTAATTATTTTTATTTTATGTGTATGTGTGCATTGCCTGCATGTAGGTAAGTGCACACGTATCGTGCAATGCCTGCGGAGCACAGAAGAGGCTGTCAGATCCCCTGGAACTGGAGTTACAGACTGTTGTTAGCTGCCATGTGGGTCCTGGGATTCGAACCTGGGTCTTCTGCAAGAACCACCAGTGTTCTTAACCACTGAGCCATCTCTCCAGCCCCTTGAGTAAGAAATTTCAAAAGAAAAAAAGAAAATACTCTTTTTAACGGCCAGATAAATAGTTACACTGATGAATTGTGGGAAGGCATGTTCACATGTTAGGCATCACGTCTTGGTCATCAGAATAGCTGAGCTCAATCTGACTCTTATTTGTTTGCTGTCTGGCTTTAATAAGCAGATAATAGCATTCTATGTCTCAGTTTTCCTTGAGAAATGGAAATAATGCTGTACGATTGTGGGAGAATTAAAGTAAGTCACAAGAATCAAGGCACCAAGCATGACCCTCAGAGAAGTGAAATTCCACAATCTGAATCCACATCTATCTGCAGAGTTGGGAGAATCATCTCAATTCTCTGTCTCATTCTTAACTCATTAATGATTTTACCTACAATCTACACTTTCTCAAATGTACTGTGAGGGATAAAAAATAAGATAAAAAATCAGGATGAAAGAAAGTATGAGTAAGAGAAAGAGACATGTAAAAATGATATAACCTTAACCCTGATTCACTCTTTACAAAACCAGGATGAGCCACAGAGGTTAGAGTTGCAGATGTTCAAACGCACAACACCGTGGACATCACAGGCATGGTCACTGGCTTTGTCTCATACAGGCTGAAATGTGCTGCAAAGCGGTAAGTGAACAGGACAGAAAAACTCATCCCAGGAAGAAATGGAAGATAAAGCGTATTAAGAAATTAAGAAATACCTCTCTCAGGTGCCAAGTAGTGCCAAATGCTCTGAAGTTATCCCAGGATAAGTGGAAGAGAGTGGCAGCCCAGAGCATGCTGGAACTCTGAGTATTGACAAGGGAAGTTGGAGGCATAGGTCTGTCGGGGTTACATACCACTGGTAGTAAGGGTTAACTATGGGGAAGACAGTAGAGTTTGGAAGTTGCCATGAGGGAAATTTGATTTTTTTTATTTTGCTTTACATATCTCAATCATTATCTAAAATTTTAATTTCACATGTATTTCTTTTCTAATTAACATTTAGGGTCTGGAGAGATGGTTCAGAGGTTACCACATTCTGTGTAGGAGCGACTTTTTTTTTTTTTTTTGGTCTTTTTTGAGACAGGGTCTTCTTGTAGCCCCAGCTGTCCTGGAACTCACTATGTAGACGAGGCTGGCCTCAAACTCACAAAGATCTGCCTGCCTCTGCCTCACAAGTGTTGGCATTAAAAGGCATGTGCCACCATGTCCGGCCCAGGAGTGACTTTTTAAAAGGATTTTTATTGAGCGTTTGGACATTTCATACCACAGCTCTTAATAAAATTTAGATCCCTTCCCCTATCCATGCTCCCCCAACCCCCCTTTCCAAAAATGCCTGGGATTGTGAGCTACAATCTTTTTCTCCACATGAATGACAAGGAGGTATCTCCACATCACGTTCTGTAACCGTCTATCAGAGTGAATGCTTTATACGGAACCGTCAGGCGAGACAAACCAACCCAGTGACTCAGACGCCATGTCTTCTTACATCTTGGGACAATCTCCAAAAATCACATCATGAATAAAGAAAAATATATGACTGACATGTTCTCTACAGAGTGAGTTACAAAGTCTTAAATCCTTCTCTGATAGCAAAATGATGAAAAATGAGTCAGGCATATTATGTTACTGATAAATTGTTCTGTAAGCAACCAACAATGTGTAATGTGTGTTTGGGGGCAATTTTGATTGATCGTTTCCTATTCAGAAGGTAATATATGATAGCATAAGAGTCCTGAAGTGAATCGAATGGGTGTGTGTGAACCTGAAGCAATTAAGCTTGTACATTAACATTAGTTATCACCTTTGATTCAAAGGGCAAATCATATTTAATAATCACAAAGAGTTGGGTATCATCAACATGTAGAAAACTACAATTTTTGAGTGTTAATGATGTCAACAATGCTAATCATTATCATTTACTTAGTGTTCAGTGTATGCCAGGTATGGTACCTGATGAAGGAGGTAGAATTATACTTAGTCTGAATATGAAAAAAACATAGTTTTAATGTGGACTTATCAGAATCTGATGACCACTTCCTTGTTACTTATTTTTAAAAAATTTTCATGAATACATATGGATTGTATGAAAAGATTCTCATTATGAATGTTTTATACATGTATAACTGCTTAATTAGTGGTGAATTATACATAGAACAGAAATGAGAGAGAGATGCAACTGTGGATAAATCCCAGTTCCTTAAAGTTCCTGAGGGATCAGTGTGCAGTATGTGCCCAACCACAGGCCTAACACACCTCTTGGAGATTTTAGTTCACATCAATATGCTTGGATAAGCCAAGACAAATAGAGAACATCATTTGAGGTTAGCATTTCCCAACTGTAAAGTATGAGATATTGATCTTGAAAACCATTTTAGTCTACAAGTTAGGGAGTGGAATCTCCTGCTTGAATTTCTGCCTAGCTTTATGAAGCCATGATATGGTTCAAGGCGAAGCAGTGGCCGTTAATCAGAATTCAAAGCTTGGACAACCTTATTAGTGTTTAAATTACTTTGCTGGGGATTTTCATGGAAGATGAAGTGCTGAAAATTGGGAAACCTTTCCAGTTCATGCAAGATAGGACAGAGTCTTAAATAAAACACAGAGGATCAAAATACTGCAGGGTGTTACTCAAGGATCTTGAATGATTGACTTCACCGGGAAACAATAGGAGGAAATGGTACAGCTCTTAAAAGGGCCTTTTAACCTAAACTTACTTTCAACAAGAAGGCCAGCTTTTTCTTCTGCTCCTCCAGATGCTTGCTGGCTGACTTCCATTTCTCTTGGATCTCTGTGAGCTCAGCCTGCAAGACGGCCTCGGCGCCACTGTCAGCAGAGAGCAGGAGCTGCTTGCCAGCTTCCACTGTCAGGATGTAGCTACCCTGCTGTCTCAGGAACACCTTCTCTTTGAACTGAAAGGAAGCATAGCTTTTTACTTTTCATCCTTTCTTTATCACTTCCCTGTTCTAAGCACATTTCGATAACCCTACACGTTAGCATGCACAGTGTGCTACTTACATCCGGTGAGTGTCTCTAGAGTTGGTGCATCCTGGATGAACCAAGTGCAAACACAAAGAGGAGAGGCTTCTATTCTGTCCTCAAGAGAAGTACACTCACAGCATATGAAATCTGCTTATAAGACTAAGGCCTAGAGATCGTAGAAGGGCATCTACCCCAGCTTGGGTGTATACAATGGCTCTCTCAAAGTGATCAAGGATGAGAGAGTCTTGAAAGACATGTGAATGCAACCACACTGAGAAAGAATGAGTGAGGCCAGCACTGGGCGGAGGATACCTAACAGGAAGATGAGGATGGGCACATTCACCATAGAGGAGAGATGTGGTGGATTCAGGAGACAGGACAGCTTTCCATGGATGGATCGTGGGGTATGCATAAGAGAATGTCACTGTCATAGCTTGCACAGTCATTGCTTTTTATAGACAGTATCTTCGTATACAGTCCAAGCAGGCTGTGAACTTGAGAGCCTCTTGTCTCAGTCTCCTGATAGTTGAGATTATAGGACTGTGGCATCACACCCAGCTAGGGATTTGGCTTTTAAACTAACAATGAGACTCACAAAATTCTAAGCAGGGAAGTGATGCGACTAATTTAAGTTATAATAAAAACATCAAGAGGTAGGGTACAGAGCGGAGAGAAGACAACATAGACTGGATATGCTAACACAGCTTGGGCTCCTGCCTACATGGGTGGAAGTCTTGAAAGCCGCACTTAAAGCACTGGCTGCAGAGATGGGTATTTATGACAGATAAGTATGGAGAGTGGGAGACTAGGGAAGGATAGTTATGCAATGACTCTAAAGCTCCTAATCAATACATCAGAGAGTTTGTGATAACGTTCCTCAGACTAGGGACTTGAAACACAGAGAATATCTGGTTCAGACATCATAGGCTTTATGCACACTGATGTGGTTGGATTTATAAACTGAAACCTCAGGAGGTGAATATGGCCAGAAGATCCTAGTATTCCCCTTCTCTGCTGCTAGTGGGTAATTGAGGCCATGTCTATTTATGACTTCTCTCAGAGAAATTTGGAGGAGAAAGGAGCCAGAGGCATCCTTTAAAGGAAGAAAGGCCTGTGAACATATTTGGAAGGGTGGACAGTGCAGGGATGGACCAAGATTTCAAACAGGTCTGAGCCTTTTTCCCTTTTCTGGGGTATTTCAGCTACATGTTTGAATCTCCCTGACCAACACTGAGTCCTCCTCCTTTGTTATGGCTAAAATCCAAGCTCGGCTGCAGGGAGCTGCTGTGGCCTTGGTGTGCATGATGGAGGACTCTTTAAGGAGAGTCCAAATGCTTTGGTCCTGTCATTCCATCTTCACTTTGCAATGTGATCATTTTTCACAGTTCAGTTGACATTTAAGAATGCTTGTCCTAATTTCAATGTCCCTCTGAAGAACAAAGGCCAAGGTCAAGGGTACAGCTGAAACACAGTGGACATTTGAGGATGGTGTGTTTGCATCTTACCTGTACTTCATCAAAGAGGGTTCTCACTTGTTGCAGGGGTACTGGGATGCTTCCAAGACCACTCATAGGTAGATAAGACACTTCAACCAGCCATTTACGGAGCTTTTCTGCCATCTCCCTATAGCGTTGCCACTGGCGAATCTGGCTGTCAATAATGCCGCGCCTCTGCTGGGCCCGGCGAATCACTCCCTGCCACTGATTACTGAGGAGCGTCAACTTCATGCTGAACTCATCCCTGGGGAAGAAATAGTTACATGGTGAAAAAGCTGTCATCTTGGATATCATCACATAATCAGGCAACGTATACATGTCCCATAACAGTAAACCTGGGAAGTGATCTAAGACAGGAGATTTCAAATACCATGGCAGAGACTGTTACTGAATGTTAAAAGAAATTTTAAAAACTGGACCCTCAGTGTCTGAAAATGGTGAGTGTTTTTGTGTCTTAGCATGGATGGAGAACAAATCTATGACAAAGGCATTGTTAGACTCTCAGACACTCTTTCCCTGTGTATGTAAAAGGGGAGAAAGGGTACTGGGAAGGGCTCTAGGCCTGAGCCAACCCACAGCACCCTATAACAGGAAAACAAAACTTACTCTCTTCCCAGCTTGAGTCATAAGCCATTTTGGAAGATAGAAACCAAGCCACTTAAGTCAAATTATATTACTTTAAAAACCTTTTTTTAATATTTAAAAAATTTTTTAGGAGCATTTCATTACCGCTTTAACATCTTCAATATAAATTTCCAGAGCAAAGATACATCTCTTTCAAAAGTGGCTATACAATTTTTAGGTTCACAGTTGAATTAATATAGTTATACAATATTGAAAGTATAACCAAAGATTAAAGGGGCCAATATAATTTTTTAAGAGTTCATATGTTTAGCTAAAGGCTACATAACAAGAAACATGCCAGATAGGAGATACCTTCTTTTGAGTTGTTGGCCAGGGTGGCCCAAAAGATTCCCAGATAGTAACCTAGCATAGAACTGGGAAATACTGACAACTGGTTGCTGCTAGATAAGGAACAGCTGATCTTCCTAAAACAAAGACCTCTAGATAGATTCACCAGATGGACAAGTACTGGGGAATGGCAGGGGGTGCCGACACCACCATAGACAGTAGCAGGGAAGACAGAATATAAGAGCTCTAGTTGGGGGGAGACTATGGGAGGGTGCCATCTGGGAAGTGGGTATATAGCTGAATTAAGATTGTTTGGGATGTTCTGTGTGATATACACACAAAAATCAACAAATTTTAAAAATGAGTTATATTTGAGGAGGAAGCATAAAAATTTACATCATGTTAAGTAGTAGAGGTGATAAACATTACCACTGAAATCTACCCAATGACTTTATATCCATACTTTAAAAACTTAACAAATAAATATCTATTCTGGAGCTAGAGATATGGCTCAGCCATTAAGAGCACTGGCTGCTCTGGCAGAGGACCCAGGTTTGGTTCCCAGCACCCACATGGCAACTAACAACCATCCATAACTCCAGTTTCAGGGGATCTGACGCCCTCTTCTGGCCTAGGAGGGCACTGCATGACACAGGTGCACTTACAGACATGCAGGCAAAACACTCACACATAGAATAAATTCAAAAAACTAAAAAACTGTTCTGTATGAAGAATCTCAGTTTTCCTTCACAACTGACAACTCTAGTCTTTAGCAAATTATTTCACTCTTCTGTTATTAGATAATAATCTAACTTTTTCCTTGCACATTTTAGGTAAATTTTATGTTGTAGAAAAAAATTAAACTAGTCACCATACTCTGCATGAAGGTGTTCATATGTTTAGAAATAGTAAATTTCACTTGTGTCTACTTGATTTCAGGCCAGAGCAAATGGCTTTGCTTTCATCTTTAGACATACACTACTCTCTACTCCTTCCTGTTCTGGACTTGGACTTGCTATTCTAGAATATTCTACGATACCCTGGCCTCCTATATCACTGACACTTGTTATTATCTGGGATCACTGTAAACTTTAAATTTATAACCAAATGTGCTATTACCGCTAAACATTTATTTAATGATTGAATTGGAACAAAGATTACTGCATAGTGCAAAGTTAACGAAGCACTAAAAATCATTAATTGTATTGAGTAAAATCCAGTAAAATATTTTTCTTATACTCATTTTAAAAATCAGTTCACCAGGGCCATGTCCTAAGATTCTGATGATGACAATTGCTTGTGAGCAGAAATTCTGCCATGTGTCTCACATGCACATAATCTATCACAATAGAATCCAAATGTGGGGAGCCCTTCAAAGGACACCTGTCAACTCAGAAGATGTGTGAGTCCAAGTCTTGAGAATATCATGGTCCAAGCTTCAGGTCACCAGTCAAGATCTCCCAGGATCCCTGAGCTCACTGTATACAACCAAGATGTCCTAATCTACCTGCCACACGATGAACTGGAAACATATCTTCTTGGTGATGAAACTGAAGTTCTAAAAAACAAACTCCATAAACTGATTTTCAGAATATGAATATATTTGTCATCTGGAACCTTCCCATTGTCCACAGATGCAAATCCAATTTGCCTGTTTTCACTTGTAACTCTCAAGTCTTCATTTAGTTCCAAGTCTCCCATTTTCATTTCTTTGTGTTTTTCCCCTAAATGTTAGCATTTAAAATTTAATAGATGTTGGCTTGAACAGTAATTTTAAATTTTATTTTACTTAATGACTTGAATGTTTATAATACTGTTATAGATTTGGCTACAGAATTATAAAGCAAAGATAAAAGACAATTACATTCGAATTTATTTTATTCAGAAGGTCTTAAATTCTCAGTAACATTCACATTTCAGTTTGGCTTGCTTAGAACAGAATAAATATGGTATCACATTTGTTGTTCCAACCTTAACCATGAAAATCTTTCATGTACTTCCAAAGAAATAACAACTCAAAGTTGAAATTGCTTCTAAAACATTAAACACAAAACTTTCAATTAAAATGATTTATTTTCTAATGTTTTAAAAATACACTGTTAATTACAATCACAACTACTGGTCCTAAATATGAGAAACATGTACATATGTTTTAAGGCTAATTCTCTAAATATAAAGATGGAAATTAGATAAGTGAATAGTGTACCTAGGAAATGTAAACTTAGGAAACTGTCAGCTCACGTCTGAAGACAAGCTAGACTTTTGCCACTGCATTTTAAATAAAGAGTCAACTTGCTACATTTGGGAAGAGGAAGCATTTTGAATTGAATACAGTCTGATTTAAGGTGGCAAACTATTTTCAAACACAGTAGTCTGGAGAAGCTGGCTAGAGTAAGCCCAGTCCTGACCACAGACTGGCCGTAACAACACAAAGCCCCGACTTTGCTCCCACTTAGTTATTGACCTTAGTCAAACCAGTCCACATTTGTGGTTCTTGGCTTTTTCATTTCTAAGTCCGAGAGAAGACTAGTGATAGCTCTAAGAAAAAAAAAATTTCAGTAATTGCATGAGAATATTAGAGGCATCTGTTTACTAATCACCCATACAAACCATTCTTATCTATTCATTGATTCCAGTCTCTATAGATGACTAGCAAAGGTTGGCTAGGTGATTTCCAATTACCCATGTCCTTATATCACATAATAATTCTCTACAAAGATTCAATACACATTCATTTCAGAGATTCTGACAAGCCTTTCCTCCAATTACCAAGGACCCATGATAATACAATTGCCTTAGGAAGATTGGATATATGCCCTCTAATCTCTTGTTAAAAAGAAAATGACTAATTTACTAGAAACTTTCTTCATAATAATTTACCAAAGCTCCTACCTGTCATCAACTTGACCTTGTTCTAGAAGCCTCTGCCCATCAACAATGATGCCGTGTAGAATCTGCTGGCGACTGAACATCTCGGCTTGAAACAACTACAATTTAAAAGGGGTAGGGGATATAATTTAGAGTTCCTAATTTCTTCTGATAACTTACCACAGGTTTTGGTTTTAGCAAGGCTATGAAAAAAATCTTCTGCTGAATGAGGGCATGAGTTAAATCCTGCAGTGTAGGAGTAATTTTTTTAAAAATCAACAATTAAAGATAAAGTTTTAGTTTAAATTAGATGACTAGTACTTTCCCTTTTTCTTTCAAAAGTACCCAATAAATTAATAAATGTATATCATTTATGACCTGCTCTTTTTTAATAAACTGTTTTTTCAATTTAATTAAATTAATGAAATCATTTCATTATATAAAAAATAAAACTCCATGCCGCAGGTGTGGCTCTGTGCAAAAATGTGTTTAGTTTGCGTGAGGCCCTATATTCAAGTCCCACTACCTTAGAAATAATAAAAACTGAAATAATAAAAACATCATAGAACCAGGCTTGATGGTGCATACCTTTAGTCCCAGAGCCAGAGTCAGAGGCAAGTGAATCTCTGAGTTTGAGACCAGCATGGTTTGCATAGTGAGTTCGTGGTCTGAAAGGGCTATATAGTGAGACTCCTGTCTCCCTTCCCCGCAAAAAATAGTTCCATAGAAGTATGGATCTTTCACATTATTTCCTCTGTCTGTTGGTTACTGTTGTTTGTTTTGAGATGGGTTCTCACCAAGTTGTCCAGACTGAGCTTGAATGCAGGACTCAGGTGATCTCCTCAGTCTCCTGAGTAGCTGGGCCGACAGGCACACACACCACTGTTCCCATTTCCCAGTGCTTTTTAAACAGTCCATACAAGTCATATCCAGTTTAATGACTTTTATTATATTTCAGACATGAATTTCAGAAATTCAATTTTAAAACATTTTTATCACCCCAAAAGAAACTCTGACTCATTAACGGTCACTCCTTATTCACTCCTAGCACCCAAGCCTAAAGAACCATTCTACTTTTTGTCTCTATGGAAAGTGCCTCTTGTGGGCATTTCAGATGCACTGAATCATGTAATGCATTTTGGGACTGGCTTCTTTCACTTAGCACAGTGCTTGCAAGGTTCCCAGACCCTGTATAATATCATGTTCCAGCACCTTACTCCCCTTTATTCTGAACTGTATTCTTGAAAATGGGACCCTTCATTCATTCATCTGCTGATGCACTGGTGGGTTGTTTCTACTTTTGCCTATGATGATTGTTTCTGCTTTGAATAATAAAACACCTATGTAAGCTTTTGTATGGATATATTTGTCTTGGGTGTATATGCCTAGGAGTGGAATTACTGAGCTGTCTGGTAAATCTGTTTAATACACTGAGGAACTATCAAACACCTTTCAAATCACCTTCACTATGTTAGATTCCTACCATCAACTGGGTTCCAATATCTGTTAACATTCACCAATACCTATTATCTTTTCCACTATAGATATCTTATTGGGTGTGAAATGGTTCCTAATTATGATTTTAAGCTATGTCTTTTAATTTATCATCTGTCAACTCAATAAAAGTGTACTGAAAAAAATCTCTTTAAATTTCTTTAAATTCTTGGGTCTAGAGAGATGGCTCAGCAATTGAGAGCACTGGCTGCTCTTGCAGAGGACCTGGGTTTGATTCCCAGCACCCACATAGCAGCTAACAACCATCTGTAACTCCAGTTCCAGGGGAATCTGATGCCCTCTTCTGACCTCCACATGGACTACATGACACACGTACATGTAGGCAATACACTCATACACATAAAAAAATAAATAAAATATACTTTAAAATTCTTCAAATTCTCTATTTTTAATATTACAACAAAATGTTTTAAAGTCAGTCCTATTCATTTTAAAGCTCTTTGCTCTTATTAAGTTCCCTCTGCCCAAGGATAGATATTTCATAAACATACAGAGTAGTTTACTTATACCAGTAAATAGCAAAATAATGCAAAGAGATGGCAAATTAATGAATTTACTTTTTTGTTTATCACTCTATCTACTTCCTGAGAAATAATTATAATATAATTTGATCAAGAGGTATATCTGGAGATATCTGATAAGCTCCATTTCCCAACAAAAAAATCCAAACACTTCTTTTACAAACACTTTGATCAAAGCAGACCTTAAGCAATTAGTCGTGCTTGGATTAATGTAGTCTATAAGGCAATTTGAAAATTGTCCACTTTTCTGCATTCTTTCTATTTCCCCATCCTTCATCCTTAGTCATTCGCTTTTAACTACAATAATCTTCCTCCTCTCCTTCCCCCTTCCTTCCCCCTCCCTTCTCCTCTCCCTCTCCACTGCTTCCTTCTTGTCTTTAAAATTTTTTTTATTGTTATTATTTTTATTTCATGTGTACGAGTGTTCTGCCTGCTTGTATGCAAGTGCACCCATGTGCCATGCCCAGAGAACTGGAGTTACGAACAGTTCTCAGCCACTATGTGGGTACTGAGATTCCACCCTGGGTCCTCTGCCAGAGCAGCCAGTTCTCTTAATCTCTCCAGGGCCCCTTTCTTCTTTTTTAAGACAGGCTCTTGCTATGTAAATCAGGAAGGCCTTGAACTTTCTATAAGCCCTGGTTGTACCTGGAAATCTCTAATTTTCTGTTTGAAATGCCCAATCACTACAATTACAAATATGTGCAACCATACCTGTCTCTTTGACCATGATCCTGACACTACATATACATCAACACAAGGTTCTGATGATAGAAACGTGCCTGCAACCAACTACACAGCAGAGAGCTGAACCACATTTTTTAACTTATAGTACTGAAAATTTAAGAGAGGAGAAGTAAGAGAAAATGACACACTCGAGCAGATAGGGTGCTGTAAAATGCATCGCTGGTACCTAAGGACCCAGCTGGCCTTGAACTTGCAGTCACCCTCCTATCTCTGCTTCCAGGGTGCTATGATTACCACACCTGGCTAAAGAGTAAAAGTTTTTTGTTAAACCCAAATCTACTTGCATTACTTACCTCATGCGCTCTCTGCTGTTCCAAAAGATGCTGATAATTGCCTGAAATCTCCACCGCTAACTTTTGCTCTGTCTGAATCAGGAATTCCATCCAGGTCTCACATTTCTCCAAGAAAGTCTGATGCTGTAGCAAAAATGACTGCAGCTTGCTGACAGATGGAGGATGAAGAGTAAGATTATTCTGTTTGTTTCCATATCTCTAGCATATAAAAATCAGATGAACTGTTTTCTGTCTCCAGGTCCAGCCAGACTAAAGCTTTAAAATCCAAGAAAGTGATGAAACAGACATTTAATTATTACTTTTTAGCTGGGTGTGGTCACACATGCCTTTAATCCCAATGCTTGGGAAGCAAAGGCAGGTAGAACTCTGTGGGACTGAGGCCAGCCTGGTCTACATAGTGAATACCAGACCAAGAAAAAATAATCTTTTTAAATGCTTATAATTATATGCATCCTTTGTATATAATCTCATTTAAAATATTAGTTTTATTTGTGTGTGTGTCTGTGTATATATATATATATATATATCATATGCACCAGTGCCTGAGGAGGCTATAGGATGGTGTCAGATCCCCTGGAGCTGGAGTTATAAGGAATTTGTGAGCCAGCTAACATGGGTGCTGGGAACTGAACTCAGGTTCTCTAGAAGAGCAGAAAGTTCTCTTACTCAGTAAGGCATCTCTCCAGCCCTTGACTTAAAAGAATTTTTATAACTGAAAAATGATTTAATATGTTAAACATAGGAATCTAAAATTTCAGTTTTCAACTTTAGTTTAAATTTTGACAATATTACTGGAAAGGTCTAGAATTTGTAAATATATGTAAACCATGAATTCATATTCCCTTTTATATTAGTTCTGTGTTTTGAATTGTGCCCCCTGAGAATTTTAAAATTCTCATTTTAAAACTTAATGATCAGTGTGTTGGTATTCCAAGGCAGGGGCTTCAAAAGTTGACCTAGCCCTGAGGCTCTTCCTTAGCTCTTCAAAAGTTGACCTAGCCCTGAGGCTCTTCCTTAGCTCTTCAAAAGTTGACCTAGCCCTGAGGCTCTTCCAGCTCTCTTGAGCATTGACTTTCTTCTCCTAAAGGCACAGTTTCTTGCCTCTGAAGGAGAGTGGAGCAAGGAGGAGCCATCTTGGCAGCAGACAGCGACCTCACTAGACAACCAAACCTCTTGGTACCTTAATCATGGACTTCCCAGACTCCAGGGCTATTAGACAAAATACTTCTTATTTGTTTGTTTTTGTTTGTTGCTGTTTTGTATTTTTGAGAAAGTGTCTCATACATTCCAGGCTGGCCTTGAACTGACCTTGTAACAGACTGACCTTAACTATCTGATCCTCCTGCCTCTATCTCCTAAGGGTTGGGATAACAGGTGTTCACCACCACACCCAGTTTATGTGGAACTAGAGAATTAGGGACTGAAACCAGGGCTTCATTCCTGCTAGGCAAGCAGTCTATCAACTGAACTACATCCCGAGCCTTCAAGAAATATATTTCTCTCTACATCTCCCAATCTGTGGTGTTCGGTCACAGCAGCACAAACACACCAAAACAACTGGAGTGACCAAAACGTCACTCCAATTACCTGAATCTTTCTGTAGTCTGAGAGGAGATCAGAGACCAGTGTCGGTTCAGGTTCTGCATCC
Source organism: Nannospalax galili (assembly GCF_000622305.1). Taxonomy (NCBI): domain Eukaryota; kingdom Metazoa; phylum Chordata; class Mammalia; order Rodentia; family Spalacidae; genus Nannospalax; species Nannospalax galili. Next base: position 1,885,823 of record NW_008350459.1, read on the forward strand.
TCTTGATTTCCTTGTCACTCAGAGGTAACCTGTACCCCAGCTCATTGAGACGGTCTAAATCTGGAGCCATGCTGCTGAACTTTAACATCTGTCCCTGCAAGTGAGATTGAGAAGCAAGTGTCTGATTCCAGGAAGAAGCTGGGTTTGAGCTGCCCGGCCGGCACCTGCTGGCCACACACAATCTCCAAAGGAGCAGCTGACCAGATCTCTGGCTCAGCTTGTCCAGTTAAGGCTGCTCCTTATCCTTTGATGGTTGTAGGTTATATGTGTTGCTCATTTATACGATTTATTTACTCTCTGTAGAACTGATAAAGGCTAAAAATCATGCTGATGACTGAACAAGATCATTGCAAACTCATTATAGTTAATTTATGTTTGCTAATCTGGCTCTTTATTATTCAATAATAATATAGTAGAATATAGTACTTGGCGTGAATAAACATTATTATAACAGGTTTACAAGGAATCATTCATTTTATCCTCAAAACAAATCATTAATTTTATCCTCAAAACAAATCATTCATTTTATCCTCAAAACAAATTCCATAAGTTCTGCTGTAATTCCTTCCTTAAAAATTAAGACATGATGCCAGCACTCGGGAGGCAGAGGCAGGCGGATCTCTGTGAATTCAAGGCCAGCCTGGGCTACATAGTGAGTTCCAGGACAGCTGGGGCTACAGGGAGACCCTGTTTCAAAAAGACAAAAAAAAAAAATAATAAATAAATAAATAAATAAAGACATGGTGGAACAGGAACTCAGTAAGTTGAAGCTGCCCAGCTGTACAGGGTAGAGCCAGGTAAAGAGAAGCTGTTGCACTCTTGCTGGGTAGAACACAGTTTTGCCTGAACTTTGAAAAGACCACACACCACCTTAAGGGCTTCACTTTTCTGTCCTTGACGCCTATCCCCAGAGTTGGGGAGTCCCAACCAAGCAACAGGCTATACTTTCCAGATCTCTTTCTTTCCTTCAAACAAAGCAAAAGTCAGTTTTTCCCATGGGCTTTCTCATCTCCATCTAGGAAAGAGCTGCAGGAAGGGGAACATGTTAGCACACTTTGGCTCTGTGCATGTTTTCTTTCCATGCACTGGAAAAGGCTCAAAAGCTATAAAGGATGGGACTGGAGGTGGAAAAGAGGGGTGAGGTGGTCTCTAGGACTGGTTCTGATGGGACTCCGGTCTCTAGGACTGGCTCTGATGGGACTCTGGTCTCTAGGACTGGCTCTGATGGGACTCTGGTCTCTAGGACTGGCTCTGATGGGACTCCGGTCTCTAGGACTGGCTCTGACAGGACTCTGGTCTCTAGGACTGGTTCTGATGGGGCTCTGATCACAGATGGACAGCTGGCTGGTATCCATCATGAACATATAGCTCTTTCCATTCAGAGGTGCAGGAAGGGAAACCTGGGAGGACTTTCACTGGGCTCTCAGAGGAAGTCTATGTTAGCAGTGTTTCTCTCTCTCATCTAGGTAAGGAACCTAGACGGAAGATTTGAACACACTTACCTTCAGCTCTTCCATCCTTTCCTGGATGGTGGAGAGATCAGATGAGTGAGTGGGGTCCTGCCCTTGGAGGATCTCCTCAGCTTCCACGATCCAGGCTTCTAGAGCTTCTAAACTCTTGGCAAAGGTTTCGTAGTCAACAACTCCAGCCTTTATTTCCACACACACACACACACACAAAATGGCATTTAAAAAAATACATTGGCATTTTTATGAAAGTTATTCAAAGTACACAAATCTATTCAGTGCTTTCCTTATTTTACTCCTAAAATCAAGGCTATCATCGTATCTTTCTTCTCTTCATGTATCTAGGCTTTCTAAGATGGTTTCTTTACTTCTATGTAGAGCTTATAACCAATTAAAGTTTCTATTTAAATACATTATGAACCATGTTTGCCATAAATATTTTGGTTCTTGCTCAGAGCTACTGAATAGACATGACTATTCCCATTGAAATCACTTAGTGTTTATTAATTTGGTGTCATAGGAAGACAGGTATGAATTAGGGGCTGCCCCACTAAACTAAACCATTTTTAAAATTATGCTGTAGAGAACAGGACAAAACTGCTGCTGTTCCCTGACCCCAGCATAACTTCTAAGTTTCATTATTTTCTTCGATGCTATGGTGTTACAGAAAACATTGCCTCAGTGATCAGAATGAGCTTCCTGCGTTTTTGCCCAGACATAAAACACCCAGATTATAACACACACTCAGCACAAGCTCTGTACCTGCAACACCATCTGCTGTTTGCAAAGTGCCTGCTCTAGGTCGCACAAGTGCTGGCTTAAGCAGAGCTGATCGGACTGAATGGCAGCAGTTGCTGAAGCATCCACTTGTTGCTTGAGTTGCTCTCCCAGCTCATGGAGAACAAAAAGGGAATCCTTAACTGTCCCCAGTCCTTTGAGGAGGTCCTGAAGGAGAAGAAAATATGCTTGTTGTGAAACATGTTAAGTGTACTCCTTAATGCCATCAGCAATTGGCAAAGGCCACACACCCAGAAAGAGGCAATGTTCGTGGAATTATTACACTAAATACCTGCACCTGCCAAAAAATGATCAAGGCCTAATTACAATTTTTAAAAATCTAAACTATGTATTAACAGCTTAACTATACATATTATATGCCACACATACATATGTATACACACACACACACACACACACACACACACACACACACACAAATGCTCTTGTAATTATGCTAGGGATGCAGTTTAGTGGTAGAGCACTTGCCCAGCATACACAAAGTAGTACCAGGAAAAAAAATGAAAGTGTACTCTTCTGATAATACAAGTCACATAACCACATTATAGGACCTTAGAGAAATGCAAAAAAAAAGTACACAAAGAAGAAAAAGATGGGAGAGGGAGGGAGGGAGGGAGGGAAGGAAGGAGGAAGGGAGGAAGGGAAAATAGAAGGAAAGAGAAAAGGGGGAGAGAGAGAGAGAGAGAGAGAAATGAAAGAAACAACCCCGAATCCTCAAGTAGAGGCAGAGACCTGAAACCTCTCTGCAAGGTTTTTCTTGCTTCATGTTCGTAAATGATATCCAACTGAAGTCACAGTGCTACCTTTACCTTTCCTACTTATTTTTAATGTAGGTGCTGAGAACTCATTTATCAACGGTATCTTCACTATGCATGGTCACATGATTAGAATTCCAACAGGGCTCTGCGTCAGTGAGGTGTAGATGGAGTGATGGTTCAGGTGAGCAGGACTAAGAGCTGCCCCCACCTCCATTTGCTTCCATGGCATCTCTTGCCTATGTTATTTTTTTTGTGTGTGTGTGTGTATGTTTTTTTGTGTGTGTGTGTGTGTGTGTGAAATATTCCTATGTGCTCAAATCTGCAAGCCAGTGGGAATTCCTTGTTTCTGCTTCCTGTTCTGATGACAAAGAATCCCTATTCCTTCCTGCCGGCTTTCCTACTTGGGCAGAGTGGAGAGTGCAGTTCTTGCGATGCCTGGATAGTGACTTTTAACAAAGAACAAATGCTCCTTAAACATTGACGTGAACAACAGGCAAGGTATACCTCAATTCAGGACTGCGGAAAACGACAGATCTTGTAAGGGTGAATAATGCAGACAAAAGTGACCATCTTTATTATACATATTAATCTGTGGCTGTAAAGTCATTATTTATGGTGGAGATGGATACTACCTTTACTTATGTAGTCTTATAACTTGCCCAATTTAATAAGGTAATTTGGAAAGATTTTAAAAGATCTTTGTAATAAAGATCATTAAAATAAAGATAAATAAGGACAAATAAGAAGATTCATGGGTGGAAGAGAAGAGACTTTCTTGAAAGCTTAAGTAGGTTATTGGCAGCTATAGTGGAAAAGAGAAGTATTTAATGGCTACTAAAAAGAAGAAACCAGTAAATGGAGACAGACTTCTTTCTGCTGTTAAATTCCGAAATGAAATTATTGTCTCGATGCATACCCAGCAGATAGCAAACCAAAGTGGATGATGTCTTTAACACTGGATGTGATTCCTCATGTGGTCACTTTGTATGTTAACTATCTCAGTGTAAACAAATAGCCTATGTTTTTCCGGATCATATCCCATGAGGGGAAAAAAATGGGATAACAACTCATCTAAGAAACGAAATAATGGAAAAGGACCTCATAAATTTTCAACATGTACAATTAGGCTCTGTAAAGCCAGCAGGCTCTTTAATTCATAGGGCAATAACTTTTGGATAACTGCCTCACATATTGAGACATCTAAGCTTACATACATCTACATTTGCCCTGCTGTACTTGTGAAATTGAAGGACATTGAGATGGGGAAATCAAACAATTCCTGAATGTACGTTGCAATCCTGAATCCACGTGGTGACTTCCTCATCAGCGATGTCCTTGTTAGTGGCTGCTTTTAGCAGAGCGTTGGTTCATTCTTCCTGCTGCCGGACCGCAGAGGCGCACTGTTTGGAGTAGTCCTTGTATCTCTGCCAGAGCTGAAGGAGGGCCTTGCTGGAGTGCAGCTGCTCAGCAATCTCTTCCAACAAGTTATTCCATCTGGAAGTAATAGCCAACACTCAGGGGCAGATTATCATCTCTCACCAAATGCTATTATTTACTATTGTATTTTTCATGATCCTAGTTCATGTGAACATGGAAATAGCAAAGCCACGACTCATGTCTACTTAACATAATAAAGAGTAACATGTTACACTTTTGTATTTCAAGGGTCGACTCTGGAGATGAGGTGAGCCTTTGGGTGTAGGACAGTTCTAATGCCTCTTAAAAGTCTTCTACGTATTTTGACTCTTCTTTCTATGTACCTTGATTTAATTCATTTTATAAAAAATTCAAAGCATTAATGGAGTATAATACATAGAACTCAATCAAATTCAGAAAGTTTTGATTACACTGTATTTCTAATGAGGTGTGACGTTAGCATGCTTCATACCTCATATTCACTTCCTGCAGTGTGCTGTTGAGAGTTTCCATCACAGGTGGGTGACACTCTTTTACTAGTTGATTGGTAATAGAGCCAAATTTCTGCAAGCTCCCTTCCTGCTTCTCCAGATCATCATGAAGAGTCTGTCCAAAGAAAGAGTCCCACAGATGATACACCAGAAACTAAGTGCTAATGAACAAGTTTAAAATAAATTAGTTATGGACATGCATGTTGCTATCCTACTTTATAAACTTTTACAAAGGATAATGATTCTGTCTTATAATTTTGTACTTATGACTGTGGGAAGAGTTGTAGCAATCGAGTCTTCTTGTTCTAACATCTGGATTCTTTGCCTAGGCCTAAGGAGGATGTTACAGCAGTGGAACTGGTCGTAGCTTCCATATTGTGGTACTTTTTGATGCTCAAACACAAAACCCAGGTCTCCGTGCTATAAAATATCTGGAATGTCTCTCCCACTAACTTCTAATGAGTAAGAACTAAATCACAGCTTTTCTGAGTACTGTCTCTAAGTTCTATCTCTGTGCAAATAAATCTGCATATATCTGTAAGGTAATAATTTGGGGATAATTGTTCAAAGATTTTCATTTCTGTTTGTATTAACACATCCTCACCTCACATACTTAACAATTTCTATTTCATAGATATAGAGGGGAATGGTGGTTACTAGAGCTGGGTGGAGGGTTGGATAAGGAAGAGATGAGATGCAGATCCTAGTTGACTAGTTTCAGCTAGGCTAGAAGAATTTGCTGTCATGATACCATGCACAGAACGGTCACTATGATTGATAATAATGCATTGCATACATCTCGGTTTCTTAAAACAAAGACTACTTATTAGATAAGCTGTTTGAAGTCTTCTACCTAGGACCAGTGAGGAAACTAGAAGAAAGATGTTTCTCTGGACCAGGGGCAGTCACACACCTATAATCCCAGGAATGGAGGGGCAGAAGAAGCAAGAGAATCATGAGTTTCAAATGACCCCAAGACACATAATGGCTTCAACCACCCTGCTTCAACTCCCTGCAGCCCCTCCTACTCCAGAAATCATGCTAAAATGATAGCTTCAGTTCTCAGTAAAGGTGAAGTAGGCTACAAAAATCCAGTACTTGTTCAAACCAATACCTGGTTGCCCTAATATTATTCAAGGAAAAGTCCCTTAATTCTTTTCTATCTTGAGAAACATTTCAGATATTAAATGCAGAATATATTATATTTGAAAATCCTGCACGTTATAAAATGAGGTTTTAAATTTACTATGCCCAAAGTGAGTTTTAATGATGCCTAGTATCTTCAGGTACTTAAGTTTTGAAGAAATCACATTTACGCATTTCATCCTTCCTCTTTCCCAAATCCATTCCCAAAAGGCATTCCCTTAAGGAAGCCTACCTAGGCGCTCAGTAACATATCCACTCAGGTGGTGAAGCCATCTCCTGTCCTGCCCTGCCCAGCCCACAGCCTGTGCATTTTTAGCCAAGAAGAAAAGGTAGTAGTGACAGCTCAGTGTGGCACACTGGGTATTCAAAGGAGTGAAGGCAGAGGCAGTGAATCTGAGGGCAGCTACCTGAGAAGCAGGTAAGGTGGTAGGAGCTATGTTTAAAACAGACAGCAACATGTGCATTCTGGATAGCTACAGTAACAATGGAAGAAAACAAACAGTAAGCATTGGAAAGAGGGCTGTGCGAACTCTGCACCAACCCCTGGGATTTTACTGATACAAGAGAAAACTCTGGTTTAAGCGTTTACCACCTTGGCTATTTTTCTCTTGGTTTTCTTTTTAATCTCTTAGAAGAAGTTTGGAGAGGGAAGACACACATGGCTATGACAATGGGTTAAGGAAGTGGATTTGGGAAATCCAATCATTTCATAAACACACAAGAGGGCATTTCATATAACAGGATGCAAAAAAGTCATTCAGCAGAGACTAGCTACTTTAGAGTCTGCAACCCAAGGCAGGCCATATATATATTTGTTTTTTAGAAGAAGCATTTTATTACAGCTTTAACATACTAAATAACAGTTTCCAGAGCAAAGATACATCTCTTTCAAAAGTGTTAAAATATACATATATATTTTTTTTTTTCAGAAGAAGCATTTTATTACAGCTTTAACATACTAAATAACAGTTTCCAGAGCAAAGATACATCTCTTTCAAAAGTGGCTATAAAATTTTTAGGTTCGTTGTTGAATTAATACAGTTATACAATACTGAACTCAGTATAAGCCCTGTAAGACATAAAATTGAATGAGTTTTTAACCTTAAAAAAGATCTCCATTTCATTTTAAAACATACTGTTTCTTACAGAAAGACTTGCTTTTGCTAATAACACTGAGATGTTGGTGCATCTCAGCGTCTCTTTTTGATGAGCTACTGAATTGAATTAAAGTTACTTGCAGGGTCTTAGGTGAGTGATTATTTATAGAACCCGGGCACCTACCCATGGCTATATCACAGAAAGAAATGCCTCTCCCTCCCCCAGCAATTACTAACTGCCTGTAGATGCTCAAGAGAAAAGTACTCTTCTTCACACCACCCACACCAGTATGCTGAGAGCCCAGTCTAGGTCTAGTGCATGTCTTGTGCTGGTAATCACAACTATTATTAGATCAAGGGTGCAATGGTCCCACTGTGGGACTGGACCAAGAACATACTGCTGAAGAGCTCCAGACTAGCCTGGCATGCTATGCAGAACCTGGCCCACTTGGGACCAGGTCCTGAACCTTCTGCTTCTGGGATCTGATCCACCCCACTGAGCTAGTCAGAACCTGCCCATTCCTTCACCATCTTCCCCCTTTGGGACTAGCTAGGAACCCACTACTCATGGGCTCTGGACCACCTTTCTGAGATAATCAGGTACCCAACCAACCCATAACGAATTTCCTACTTCAGAAATAGGCCAGAAATTCACTGCAGGAGAGCTTGGACTAGCCTATTAAGCTAATTAAAACCCCACCCACTCCTTCACCATCTTCCTCTCTGGAACAACACCCCAAACTTGCTGCTTGGTTTTCAGGCTCCAAACCACCATGCTGAGCTAGTTAGAAAACATCAACTCCTTTTTCATTTCCACACTCTAGGACTTGTCCTGCCTAAAACTGTTCCAGCTCCAGATTTTCTCAGAAGCAAGCTAAGACCAGTAAACCCTGCTTCCATCTCCACACTCATAATCCAAGGTAGCCCACCTAGCACACAGGACAAGCCTGGAAGCACTCTGTCCCTCCAAAAACAACAATAACAACAAAAATCAAAAGTGATAAGCTGTAGGACAGACCAACTGTTTATATCTAATCAGAAATCAGCCAAGCTACAACAACAATAAAAACAGAACCAATCTTCAATTCGACAAAGATAAGTTAGAAATTCATATCAGACAAACGACCAAAAAAAGAAATCTATATGGCCAGATCACAATGCAAAAACACAAATAATATGAAAACCAAGATTTTGTTGCCACGGAACTCTACCAATACTACAGAAGTGTTCTATAATAAAAGCTACCCAGAGGCACCCTAGGACAGAGAACTTAAAAGAA
>NW_008350459.1:1896547-1899022 GCF_000622305.1 Nannospalax galili
CTATGAATAGAGAGAATAAGGTTTAAATAGCTTTTATGTTCTTACTAGAAGATAGGAAAAGAATTGAAGCTTTTAAATCATTAATGAGGAAGATTGATTTTTGAAGAGAGTGATACTGAACAACAACGAAGCAAGAGAATAAGAATACTTGTTTTAGGGGCTGGAGAGATGGCTCAGTGGTTAAGAACACTGGTTGCTCCTGTAGAAGACCCGGGCTTGAATCCCATCACCCACATGGCAACTAACAACTGTCCATAACTCCAGCTCCAGGGGAAATCAACGCCCTCTGCTGACCTCTGTGGGCATTGTATGACAGAGGTGCACTTACACGCATAACGGCAATACACTCATACACATAAAACAAATATTTTTTAAAAATCCCAAATTATATTTAAATGCTACTGAGGCTCAGCGAAGCAAGCTGAGGCTACTATCAACATTTTATAGAAGCAGAAAATCAAGTCATCCAAGCTGTGTGGGGTCATAGAGTTGATGAGGGGTGCAGTAAAAAGTGAGACTTCATAGAGAGGGCTGAAAGGAAGTCTGCCAAACTCAAGACTGTTGGAAGGGTATGAATCGTACGTGAGGGCAATATGGTAAGCTGTGCATATGATAGAGTCATAGTCTCATGTTCAGAAACACACACACACACACACACACACGCGGTTGAATCACACACGGTTGAAAGTAGATCTGAAGGCCTCTGAGGGGAGAGGGGAGAACGTTTCAAAACATTTTAAGTTCAGATAATACTATGGAATTATCTTTTCTCATGTTTCATACGTATCTAATTATTGATTTTGTGTGAGTATGGGCATGCACACATATATCTAAAGAAGCCAGAGGTCCACACTGGGTGTCTTCCCTAAACACTTCTCTACCTTATCTTTTGACACAGGGACTCTCACTGAACCTGGAACTCACTGAATGGCTACTTGGGCTGGCCAGCAAGCCCAAGGATCTGCCTTCCCAATGCTAGAATTAAAGATACTTGCCCGTGAACTCAGCTTTTATGTGAGTACTGGGATCCAAATACAGGTCCTCAAACTTGTACAGTAAGAACTTTACCAACCGAGCCATAACCCTTTATGGTTCCTATATGGATAAAAATACGTAAGTTGGGTAGCTGTTATAAAGCGCTTATGAGGGGGTCAGTGTCCACTAAATTAACACAAATTTTGTGCCTCTTTTGAAATTATTTTTTTCCTTCTTGTTTCTGCTATGGCTAAATTTCCTTTTTTGGGGGAAGAGGGTCTCATGTATCCCATAAATCTCATGCCCTGAACTCATTATTTAGCCAAGGATGACCTTGAACTTCTGATCCTCCTGCCTCTACTTCCCAAGTTCTGTTATTACAAGTGCACATTACTTTCAGTTGATGTGGTGATGGGGATCAAGCCCAGGCAGGGTTTGGTGCTTACTGGGCAAGGGTTCTATCACTGAGGCACATCATCAGCCCTCAATGTTTCATTTCCCTCTACTTCATTTACAAAATAGGGCCAACTATGTATCTTCTGCCTATCCCAGAGGGATAAAACTAAGATTAAATACATATGCAGTATCTGTGTAGCTGTCAAAACTGGCCAAATGTAAGACATCATTATATTCTGGTACCTGGCAATCCGCTATGCTCCACTGCAAATTTATTTATTTTTGTCTCCTGAATTATCATGAAGCTAGTTTTGTCTTGGTGTATTAATTATACATTCATCCATTTAGTAGATTAAATAAATCATCTCGCTTTTTATATCACTCTTATTTCTACTTTAGAATTCTGTCAATATTATGACAGCTATGATAATCACTGGAGAAGAAATCTAATGATTAATGAGGTAATAGTTCCTTTATTCAGTATAGAAAACATAATTAACTTTAACAAATGTTTGTGTGTTTACCCTAAGAAATAACTAAGCATGCATAATGACCCTAAGTTATATTTAATAAGCACTATATAATTTGTTTGTATTTTAGCATATAAGACAGACTCATGAGGAACCCTTCCTATATCATTCTAAAGTTAACTATTAGAATTAAGCTTCTTATCATTCATCCAAAAGTTATTAACTTTCCTCTTGGGCTAGAGAGATGACTCAGCAGTTAAGGACACTGACTGCTCTGGCAGAGGACCTGAGTTCAATTCCCAGCACCCACATGGCGACTAACAACCATCTGCAACTCCAGATCCAGGGGATGTGACACCCTCTTCTGACTTCCGCAGGCACTGCATGACATAGATGTATTTATGTACATGCAGGTAATATATTCATACACATAAAAAAATAAAATATAAAAAAAGTTATTGACATTTCTCAGTGAGCAGTATAATAATGGGTGATCCACTGATTACAAATACATCTCAAAATATTATCTGCACATAGATGCTGGCATAATAGAAAAACCCAGGAGGAAACAGAATTGAATATATATTTTTTGTGTAAAGTAAAAGTGTTTTCCTTTCCTTTCAGTAATAAAATA
>NW_008350459.1:1900697-1903617 GCF_000622305.1 Nannospalax galili
ATGTGCATGTGGATGTGCATGTGGATGTGCTTGTGCATGTGGATGTGCATGCACATGTGGATGTGAATGTGGATGTGCATGTGGATGTGGATGTGGATGTGCATGTACATGTGGATGTGGATGTGCATGTGGATGTGGTTGTACATGTGCATGTGGATGTGGATGTGCATGTAGATGTGCATGTGGATGTGGATGTGCATGTTGATGTGGATGTGCATGTGCATGTGGATGTGCATGTGGATGTGGATGTGCATGTTGATGTGGATGTGCATGTGCATGTGGATGTGCATGTGGATGTGGATGTGCATGTTGATGTGGATGTGCATGTGCATGTGGATGTGCATGTGGATGTGGATGTGCATGTTGATGTGGATGTGCATGTGCATGTGGATGTGCATGTGGATGTGGATGTGCATGTTGATGTGGATGTGCATGTGCATGTGGATGTGCATGTGGATGTGGATGTGCATGTTGATGTGGATGTGCATGTGCATGTGGATGTGGATGATGTACTGCAGTCTCAACACTAAAGTGACCTCAACACGGTCCCCAGGAAGGACTTGCTGACACTAACATTTAAGGTTGCCCTTTAAAATTAGTGGAAATATTTTAACTTTGAGGACTCAGCAAAAGCATCAGTTTGCATCCTTAAAAGTAAAGTTTTTAAACTCTGGCTTATTTTGTAGGTTTTAGAATTTATGGTCTAAATTGGAAGTTATCTTTGGCTTCTAGAAAATGAAAACTTCAATAAGAGTGGATAATGTGAAGTTTTGATTTTCAATCTTTTATACATTCATTTTCTGATGGGAGGCATTTTTAAAAATTATTATTTAAAAGTGTTTCTCACTTGCCATGGTGGCTCACTCCTGTAATCCCTGTACTTGAGAAGCAGAGACAGGCGATCAGGAGATTAAGACCAGCCTTGGCTACATATTGACTTTGAGGCCATCTTGGACTACATAAGACCCTGTCTTAAAAAACCAAAAACAACAAAATAATAAAAGATAACTTCAGACAGCTCCAATATTGCAGGCATCTTTGGACCATGTGGCCTTTCTTTTCTGAACTATTAAGCTTTGAGTGAGGGTTTAAGGATAAACTCCCTTATTACCTGTGTCCCAAGCAGAAAGCATGCTGCTTAGAAGGGAAGTCATTACTATGTGAAATTTTAAAAATGGAAAACCAAGATATTTCACAGGGCTTAGAGTAATTGAGCTGGAAGTAACCTAGAATCTACCTTCTTGAAGAGCAGCTCCCATAGTATTAGAAGGTACTATTCAAGCTGCCAAGGGAGAAAAGCAATCAATGGTCCTACCCATCTGTAAAGACTATGATCCACAACAATAACTGGCCCAGCAAGATTGTCACAGTATGCAAAGTGGCACTATTATCTTGGGGGTAACCAGCAGCTTTCTAAGAGGATTTCAGGCCTGCTCAAGAAGAGGGAATTCATGCATGGTACTATAAACCTGGCCAAATACCTGTGGCTGGAGAGGCCACAAACCCTAGGGGAGAGCCTACTACTGCCATTTTCCTAAACCAACATAATTTCTAACTGCATTCTAAATACTTATCCTTAAACCCACAGATAAGTGGAGCTCTCAAAACTCATCAAAGAAGTTTCTCTTCCAGTGGATGGAGACTATTCGAGAGATCCACAATTGGTCAGAATATAGAGAGTATGTGGCCATGGGGTGCCGAGCCCCAACTGATGCATCTGCAGTATAACACCTGCACCCAAAGTTCAGGGAACATTGTGGAAGACAGGGTGGAAAGACTGTGAGAGCCAGAGGCCAGGGCACCTGCTGCTAGATAGTGGCTTTCAGACAATAGGGTTGCCTAAACAAGACCTACGTAGTGATGACACTAGCTGACATGCCAATATGGATGTGGGAAACTTACAAGGCCCATCTCCAGGTGAAGAGCTACAGAAAATCAATGGCTGCTAACAGAGGTAGAATTTTTCTCCAGGAGTAAGCTCCCTGATAGGCTATCTAATCCCGTCATTAGCCCTAAACACATGTACACACAAACATCACCACCAATGTTGGACTCAGTAGATGTGTGTATATGGGTATGCGTAACAATAGATATTAAAGAAGAGGTCCTGCAATTGAACAGGAATGAGGGGGCAACGTGGGAGGGTCTGGAGAGGGAGAGTAATTGAACAGGAATGAGGGGGCAACATGGGAGGGTCTGGAGGGGGAGAGGCAGGTGGAAATGATGTAAATATTGTCCTCGTGTATGACATTCTTTAAGACAATTTGAAAACTAAATTTTAGAAACAATGGCAAACCAAGATTTGGAGAAAGAAGCTTTTCTGTAGACACCCTTCCCACAGGAGCTTTTGGTTATTCTTAAGAACTGCTGTGAAAGAAGAGTCATGGCTTGTGTAGTGTAAAGAGGTGAACACAGCCTCCTTCCGCAGAAGAGGCAGAGCTAGTCTGCCACATAGAGCAAATTGATGTGTGATTTTAATTTACTCATTTTTATTTATTGGTTTATAGTTTTTGAGACTCTGATGAGGCTGGTCTTTATCTCACTATGGAGCTGAGGATGACCTTGAACTTCTGATCCTCTGTTTCCACCTCCCAAGTGCTGAGATTACAGGCATGTGCCAACATGCCCAGTTTATCAGGTTCTGAGGAACAAATCCAGGGACTGACACAAGAATAACTTTAACTGTTCTCACTCACATTTCTTTGGAATACCAAAGAGTACCTGAGGGAATAACAGGCACTCCAGTCACTGGCAAACCTTGGAATCTATCGAAATCACCCTTCCTGAACTCTGGATCCTCAACACTGACCGGATAGAGCAGCCTGCGTGAGCTTCTGAGTGTGACCGCAGGGAGGAAAACTGTCACACACCATGCTCTGAGCCTTGAGTGGAACAGAACTCAAATGAAGGCTCTGGAGCC
>NW_008350460.1:0-499 GCF_000622305.1 Nannospalax galili
ATCTATCATCCATCTATCATCTATCTATGATCTATCTATCTATCTATCTATTATCTATCTACTATCTATCTATCATCTATCATCTATCTATCTATCATCTATCTATCATCTATCTATCTATCTATCTATCTATCTATCTATCTATCTATCTATCTATCTATCTATCTATCTATCTATCTATCTATCTATCTATCTATCTATCTATCTATCTATCTATCTATCTATCTATCTATCTATCTATCTATCTATCTATCTATCTATCTATCTATCTATCTATCTATCTATCTATCTATCTATCTATCTATCTATCTATCTATCTATCTATCTATCTATCTATCTATCTATCTATCTATCTATCTATCTATCATCTATCATCTATCTATATATCTACCTATCATCTATGTATCTATCAATGTATCTATCAATGTATCTATCAATGTATCTATCAATGTATCTATCTATGTATCTATCTATCATCTATCTATCTATCTATCATCTA
>NW_008350461.1:0-1133 GCF_000622305.1 Nannospalax galili
AATGCTTCCTTGAAGGTCTCAAGTAAACTCAGAAGGAGCCTGGGAAAGAGTGACACCTTCTGGGTCAAAATTTGCATTCTTAAATATTATTCCATTTAAATTCATTTTACATGTACTTGCCTATAACGGGGAGTGCCCCAGTGTGTGTGTGGAAGTCAGAGGATACTGTTCAGGGCTGGGTTCTCTCATTCTACCTGTCGGTCCCAGGGATGGAACTCACACTCTCCTTCCACTATTGTGGGTCCTGGACATCAGGTTCACTTAATGGCACCTGCCTTATCTGTGGACCATCTCACTGTCCCCCAAATTCCATTTCCAGCCATTCTCCCTCCTGCCCTGATGGCTGACTGGCATTTCCCAGAGCTCAGCTGCTGGAGCCCCTGGGCCTGGGTACAAACTGCCCACTCAGGAGCAGGAAGTGGGGCATGGGTGCCAACCCAGTGGAGCAGGCAGCTGGTCCAAAGTCCCCAGGGAGCTCTCCTTGTTGCAGAGAGGCAGAGAAGGGCCCCAGGGCCTACCTTGTAAGTTTGGGCAGCCTCTTCTATCAGGCTGACATCGTGGGATTTGTGTTTCTTGGAATCACAACATAGCGCACAGAGAAACTCCCCGTCCTCCTCACAGAAGTAATGGAGCTTCTGTCTGTGACTCTGACACCTCAGCTCTGCCTCTTCTGCTTCCTTAGCTTGGACTCTCTCCACCAGATGAGCCAGCAGCTTGTTAGGCCTGAACGTGCTCCTGTTCACGGAAGCCTTGCAGAGGGGGCACAAGACGGTGTCGGCAGGTTTTTCAACCTCACTGATGCATTGAAGACAGAAATTGTGGCCACAGTCAATAGTGACAGGCTCCTTCAGGATGTCTCTGCAGATGGGGCACATCACCTCCTCCAGCAGCTCGCTGGTGAGCTCTTTGCTGTCCATGATGGAGCAGCCAGGCAGCTTCCAGAGAGAGAACCCTGAAAAAGAGTCTCAAAATTAGATGATCAGCAAAGGAGGAAAGGAAGAGGAGGCAGAGAAAAGGAATTACAGAGAAGAGGGACTACTCAGGTGTAGGGGATATGGTAAAGAGGAAAACAGACGTCCAGTCCTATTCTACTACCTCCCAAGAATGAACAGATACTGTGAGTGTGTGTCCCT
>NW_008350461.1:2465-3228 GCF_000622305.1 Nannospalax galili
TGCCCTGGACAGTCATATGCTCTGCTCAGTAAGGAGATTCTGTAAGAATCTTTGGAGAAAGTTAAGTATCATGCAGTGGTTCCGGGCAATCGTGGGCTCATTTCTCTTGGTTGCAGGTAGGCACTGCAGTGTTGAACTAGGCCAAGAATTGAAGTCTTACATCTAAGTAGCATTTTTATAAATGACAAAATCATTAGTGAAGAGTAGTTGTCTAATTAATACCTCATATGAACTTAAGTCTAATTCTTGGCAATACAATCCCTTGGACTTTCAAAGAAACATAATAATCTTTGGTTATACTTTCCTGATGTGTGTTTAAAACCATTCAGTTGGCCCACACTAATTAAATTTTTTGTCAAGATCAGTTGAAGATCTGGTCCTCTGGGGTCACTTGGGCTTTGGGGGCAGAGCTCCTGGCTCCTTTGGCCTTCCTTTTACCAACTCCATCTATATGAGAGTAAATCAGAGGAAGAAATTTTTTTCTGTGTGTTGCGCCCCCCTTTGTAGACTGGACACTGATTAGAGTCCATCTAGCGGGGTCTCCATGGCCTCCCCGAATAAGAGGACAGGTGACTCATCACAGTTACAGAACATTTTGAGATACCCCATAGTCTCCTGGAACTTAGTTGACCTTTAAGGCCAAATACCAAAAAATTGTTCCTTTAAGTCCCTTTGATCAAATTAGTATAGGCCTTAGATGTTATTAAACATCCATGAAGGTTAGTTACACCAGTCTGGTACTTTTAATTACTTGTAAGCAGGT
>NW_008350461.1:3864-6296 GCF_000622305.1 Nannospalax galili
GCATGATACAGAGAAACACAAAGGGCATTTTCCAGCAGCTACAGGTAACCCCCGTACTTGTCTGCATCCATCCAACCTGTGGCTGTAACTGGGTGTGTGGTACAGGCCAGAGGAGCAGACTGAAAGATTTTTAGCTGCAACAACAATTATCAAATAACAATTATGTATCTCTATAAACCTGCTCAGACCTTCAATAAACTTGTTCAAACATTTCCACTATCCCTTCTAGTCTGGAAACATCCAGCCTTCTTAATCTTCCTATATAAATCTTTCTTTGCTAAAAATATCTCCATTTCATATCCTTTTACTAATTTTTTAAAAAAAATTGTTTCCTTTATTAATACCATGAGACATAATAACATTCACAAACGTATTTACCATTTGTTGTGAGAATTTGTTAAGCAATTAATATTTACCCCTTAAAATATGTATATAAATATAGATATATGCACAGAGATAAATGATCTTTCATAATCCTTGAATAAAGAGTTAATCTCACACAGGGATTCTCTGTGAATTGCCCAAGCCTGAGTGGCACATCTAGGCTGCAACCTCTACACCTAAGACTCACAGGACATAGAACAAGGGATGACGAGAGCACTAATGCGTCTTTCAGTTCTCATCAGTGAAGGTCTGTCATATAATAGAGGTCCAGGAACATGAGAGGTCACAAACAGCCAAAACACAGAGAATAAGAGTCTGCAGAGTGTGGTTCTTGGACAGGATCCTATATTGAGGTCCACCCATCCAGGGCACAGGGACCATTGCGGAAGAGGGGCCAAAAGATTGTAAGAGCCAGGGAGGAGCTCCATGACCATATGGAAATAGTGCTACAGGCACCTGGGCCTCTTCTCATACAAACCTACAACAATGGCGTCAGCATGCACAAGACCCATGCAAACTCAAGCAGACAAAAACCCAGCATAAAACTGTGGAAATGAACAGCAGGCCCCAATCTTAGTCAAAGAATTACTGGCAGGTGATTACTGCTGGGTTAGGAAGAGCTGATCTTAAAGGGAGGGAGTCTAGATAGGCTGATGAAATCCCAGTGGATGACGTTCACTGAGGGACATCTGGAGACACTAACTTTACACAATAGGACTTAACACAAATGACAGGATGTATGAACTCCCAGGGAGGCAGGGGTATGGGAGGATGCCAAAGGGGAAGGGGCTGTGTAAGTCAAATTCACTGCTGGAAGGTGCACGTGGCATCCAATCCCCTCCTCCCACCATCCTTGTGACAACCTGAGGTAAAAAATCTCCAAATCCTGGTTTGAAGAATCTTAATGAGTTTATTGGACTTGATAACTGAGCTTGGGGTGCAGGTTTACTTAGAGACAAGCTGGTGCTCCCCCTTCACAGCTGTATTCGAAAGTCCACACCCAGACATAAACCCAGTGGTTCCAGACAGCCTTACAAAATGGAGAGGGGCCAGCCTTGGGGTTTCCCAGCTTTTATACCCTTAGGCTCTCCCCTGCAAGCAGCTATGGTCAACCGATTGGCTGGAACAGGGAAGGGGAGTGGCTTCTTTGCAGAGCGTGGGAAGGAGGGTCATGGCTTGTCATCTCAGGGTCAGAAAAACATCCATGTCACACTCCACCCTTTTCTCTGACTCTTACAAAACTTTCTGATTGCCTCTTCAGCGAATATCTCTGAGCCTCAGAGGGGGTGGGGCGACCTTTCTCCCATTGTAGTAGGGCACTGGACTCTTCAAGTCTCTGCATCCTCTGTTTGTCATGGGCTGATGGCTCAATTTAGTGGCATTCCATCTACTATAAAAATACAAACAGCAAGAAGCAAGAACAGTAACTGCTGTAATAGCTCATGGACGTAAACACAAAGGGTTGGATGGCACTTTAGTAGGCACATCACATCCATCTAACAATACAATTGTAGTGGCTTCTCCATTGGGGCCTGTAACCTCTCCTGCCACAGGGGGGTGGCCTGGTCTACAACACCAGATGTGTGTTCTATCCCTAGGAGCGAGCATTAGGTCCAATTGATAATTAGCTTGTTGTACACACACTAGATGAGCCACTATTGCACCACCAGGAACATCTTGCTTCACGTGTTGATAGTGCAGTACGGGGGGGGGGGGCTTCATTGAACAGGATAATGGGGCACAATTCTCCCCCAGCCATCTGCATAGAACCTTCTGGCACTATGAAAGCCGCCCATCCAGTGTCAGGGAGTTTCGAGCTTAGTCCAAGCTTGAGTTCTCCCTCTTCCATGCTCACATCATGCAGCATCTTCTGCAATAGGGTCTTACCACCCACTTCAGGTGTGCAACCAACATTATTGGCAATTGCCTTTATAGTTTTGGGGACCTCTGGGGTCCGTTTGGCCAACTGCTCATAGGGAGGCAACCCACCCCTGGTACTGGGATTTTCATTTAACAACCTTATGGCTTCTGGAAGGGACTTTTTCTAC
>NW_008350461.1:6361-8040 GCF_000622305.1 Nannospalax galili
TGGCTTCTAGAAGGGCCTTTTCCTACCCCCATAGGGTTCCTTCTGGGCTTAAGTCTTTCAACTGCTCCTTTAGCAACCCGTTTTTTCTTTCAATTAACCCTGCTTCTGTAGGATTGTATGGAAGGTGGAAATACCATTGAACCTGATTATCCTCAGCCCAAGCTTGCACATCTGTGAAATGAGTGCCTCTGTAGATATCAATTCACCTTGGGCACCCATACATGACACTGAGTTCAGTGAGCCCCTTAATAGTAGCCTTGCCCATCGCTCTCTTGCAAGGAAAGGCCTGTGTAAGGCCTGCGGCAGTGTCCACACAAGGGAGGGCATATTTACACCCCTCACTGACTGGCAGGGGCCCTATATAATCTACTTTCCAGTCTCTCACAGGGGGAGCTGCCTTGTGCATGTGTCCCATGATCCTCCAGGGCCATAACCAGGAACATGCCTCATAGGCCTGGACAGCCTGTTGGATGTCAGCTGCTTTAACTATTCTTCACCCCCTGTTGGCTCCTCTGTGGCACAACTTGCTATGAATCCAGTGAGATGCTTTTAGGGGAACCTGAGGGCAGACAGCCTTCACCTTGGTGAGCACATCAGCTTCCTGATTCCCAGGGGGGACTCACCAGGAGTGGGCAGCCACATGTAAACTACCAGAGGCACTAGCTCCTCCTGCATTTTATTATATATGTTCTTCCACATTTGTTGTCCCCATAGTGGCTGTCCCATCACCTGCCAGTTTTCTTTCTCCCACTGAGCCACCCATAAGGTTAAATCTTTGAATGCAGCCCAACTGTCAGTACAAATTGTTACTGGCCAAGGCTCCCTTGTTATTACTAGCCATACAGCTCTCAATTCAGCCCACTGACTGCTTTCTCCTTCTCCCCTCTAACCACATAGTGTCAGTGTTCATCTGTATTGACACTGCTACCCATTCTTGTCTGGCACCCGTGCTAGTGCCATCAGTATACCAGGCATCAGCTGGAATTGGGGGAGCCCCTTCTAGAACTCAGTCAGGTCTTGCTGGAGGGTCAACTCTGTGCCTTGAAATGACACTGGACCTAGTACTGCTTGCATGGCATTGGTGATCAGGCTTGCTGACACCACCCCTCACTGTTGCAAATATGCATGCCATCTTTGCAGAGTTTGGTTTTGGGCCACCCCTGACAGGGGCTTGGCTAACAGGCCCTCCACCCATCCTTTTATGGGATATGCAGTTTTTACAGTAATGGGTTACAGTAATGGGGGTGGGGCCCGTAATGGATTCCACCTGTTGCAGTGCTTTGTACACAGCCAGCAGTTGCTGTTCTAGCACTGTGTACCAGAACTCTGCCCCTTTCCTGATTGGGACCAGAACCCAATTGGGACCGTCTGTTTGGGCTGTTGTTGCCACAAGCTCCACCCATAACCTTCAGGGCTCCTGGTGACTTCCAAGAGGAAGGGACACCAAGCTACTGGGGCACACAGCTGCTTAGCTTGCCCATCCAGTACCTTGGCCTGCTCAAAAGCCTCTTGGGCCTTTACATCCTAATTCCATGTAGCGCCTCTTTTTATTAGATTATACAGGGGACAGGTAACCTGAACAAGGTGAGGTATAAAAATTCACCAATACCCGAGAAGTCCCCAAAATACCTGTAACTACTTAGCACTTTTGGTAAGGGTTGTTGTAAGATTTTCCCAAC
>NW_008350461.1:9149-14040 GCF_000622305.1 Nannospalax galili
TATTTACCCAGGCTGCACTGAAATGCACTATGTAGATCAGACTGGCCTTGAACTCACATAGATCCACCTGCCTCTGCCTTTTGAGTGATGAGGCTGCGGTGTGAACCACCACACTCAGCTGCTGTTGGTTTTGTTTTCATTGCTGTATTGTACATTCTATTTCTATTCTAAGGCTTGCATAGTTGGTGTGCATTCCTCACACCCAGTGGCTCCTGTGGCCGGCAGCTACCAAAGTGGCAGCAAACATCCAGCCCCTGACTCACTACTAAACAAACAGGACAAAGATACTGTCACAAAAGGTGCTCTGGGGATGGGGATATGGCTCAGTTGGTAAGTGCTTGTCTGGCATGACAAGAACCTGGGTTCCAACCCCAGAACCATATACAACACATAAAAATCTTGTTGCAGCTCAGAGTAAGAGATGCTTGATGACAGTGCTTCAAAAGTGCTCAGTGGACAGCCTGGCATTATAGGGGCTCACCTGGTAACCAATGATACCTGTGGGCTCAGCCAGTCCTGTGGAGTGATGGTGAGAATCCACAGGGCAGGTGAGCCCAGGAGGTGACAGCTGTCTCCTCACCTGTGAATTTCTTCAAGCTTTCTGTGGTGGACTCATGTCATTATTTTGCTTCATTGATTCTGTCCTCCAGGTCCTCAGGAACTAGAGTTGGGTTGATAAGCTGAAATTCCTGGCTCCTGTGAAGACATGGTGAGCTGGGTGGTGAGTTCAGGGAATGAAGTGCAGGGAGGAAGGGCCTGTGATGTGGGTGTGTGGGATGGAGACAGAGAGAGAGCAGTGTAAGGTGAGAGAGCTGGGTGCCAGGAGGCCAGGACCAGGAAAGTGGATGAGGGAGGGGCAGGAGGAGATATGGACATGGGGATGGAGGTGGAGGCAGAGGGGAGAGGACAAGGAGGCAGGGAGGAGGGAACAGGACCCACCCACTGAGCAGGAGGTGCATGCAGGAGCTAGGAAAGAGCAGAGTGTGCTGAAGAGCTGGAAGCTGGAGATGGGGGCTTTTCTCTTTACCCAGCAGGCCATGTGTTACTGTGCACAGCTGAGCCTTCCCCTCCTGCAGCTAAACAACTTATAGTCAAGTTGTGTTGGTGGTGTGGAGGATGGGTGCTGAATGTGGATATGAGTGAAGCAGAAAGCACGGAGCCCTGGGACGCCCATCATACCTGGTCAAGGTGATGTCAATGTTCTGGAAGAGAAAGAGAGCACAGGTGCTAGAAATGACAAACAGTGGAAGTTTGGAAAAAGCTAGAGAGCTGATGGAGGCGCTGATGTGGATTTTACAATGGATTATAAAATATGTAACTAAAAAGAGGCCAGCCACTCAGAAGCAAGGGCCACAGCTGTGTTTTAAATGTGGGGAAATAGCTCAATTGCAGATATATGAAGATATGTTAAAGGTTATAGAAAAATTAGAAAAACTTCTGCAGACCATGAACACTAGGGGAGAACCCAGAGAGGGGGCAGGGCAACTTTGCATAATAAAAGATGTGCCCAATGCAGGCAAAGCAGGGAAGTATTGGCAGACCCAGTGGCAGAGCTTGAGAGAGAGAGAGAGAAAAAAATACGACATTTTAACTTGCGTAAGGTCCAAGGACTCAGAGGAAAGACAGATAATAGTAAAAGAGGAGATGACCTAAAAATAAAAACAACTAAAGCTGCCCCTCAGAGTCAACTGTTGATACAAAAGAATAAAAATGCTAACAGTGCTGTAGCTAGAATATACTCCACAATGGATCTGTTAAAACTAGGGAAAACCTCAAAGCAAGCAATCAAAGAGCCCTTAGCTGTGTGGCTTGTGAGAATGTGGGACATGGGAGCAAATGACATCAGTCTAAGTCCTTCAGAAGCTTCACAGCTGAGTTATATAACCACCCAGCTGTCCTTACAATATAGGCTGTTCAACCTAGGCCAATACAGGGGGGGAGCAGTCCTTAATGGGATGGCTGATGGGAGGTATTAGGGATACATGGTCATCACCAAGTTAAACTCCAATAATTAACAAAGGCTGGACTACCATAAAGGAGGGACAGGCATTACTGAGAGAACTAGGTATGAGAAAAGCAATACATGATGCCCCCAGTTCACTGGGCCAGATAAGACTGTTCACCAGAGATATAAAGGAAAGCTTAATTCAACTGGGACCGCAAAAATGGTATGGAGCTTTAATGGTTTTGCTAAGCCCTTTAATGGAACAGGATCTTTGTGAAGTGAGAGAGGTTTTAGCAGATCTAAATGATTCTGACCAGCATGTAAAACTTGTCTGCAGAATAACAGAACACTCTACAAGAGGCATAAAAGAGACCAGACAGAAAAAAAAAATGGTCTGTTTGGGTACTCGAAGACAAATGTGGCAAGCCCAAATTCCCAGAGAAAAAAAAAACGATAGAAAACCAAAATCAGCACTAAAGAGTTTCTGGAAGGCTTCAAAACCAGAACAACAGTTTACAAAATGTACTCAAAGACTAAAAACTGTCCCAGGGGTGGTTAAGGATCCCCAAAGATTAAGGTGCAGTTCTCTTCTGATAAAGGCTACACTAGGGGTGGGGGCAGTTTTTCCCACCAAGTCCTCCCCGAGCAACCAGGTGTGGTCAATGGAGAGATGACAGATTTGGCTACAGTCAGTTCCCTGACTCAGGGAACCAACAGGTGAAGCAGGGACAGGAGAAGCCCCCTGCCTCCTTAGCCCAGTGCAGGGTCAGACAACTGGAGCCAACACCTGTAAGTGTATCAAGAAGAATACGAAGAGACTCTGTGTAAAATCCCCCAAGTGCAAAATGACTCCAAAGGGATAACTAAAGATAGTGAAGAACTAGCCAAATTAATGCCTTGTACCCATGCTATGGTATCTACAAGGATCGATGGAGAAAACAGTTAATACGAATGGATAAAACCTTTCCACGCTGTGTTAGACCTTGTCTATGATTGATTTATTATATGATGTGAGTGTTTGAGTGTTTTACAGATGTGAAACCCATTCAAAAGATACCTGAGGAAGCAAAGGCCAGCTAGAGCTGTAAGATTCTTGGGAGTTTTATGGTTGGGTAACATAAAAACAAAGGCTCCCAAACCATACAACTGCTAAGAAAATCTACAATGCCGGGGTAGGTTGCCCCCCATGAGCTGTTGGTCATAGAGAGATCGTAGAGGCCCTCATTCACCAAGGCTATTGCCACTAATGTCGGTTGTATGCTAGAAAGGTTGGTAAGGCCTCGTTGCTGAAGACACTGCATGATGTGAATGTGGAAGAAGAAGAGATGGAGCTGAGACTAAACCAAAAACTCCATGCCACTGGATGGATGACGTTCATAATGCCAGAAGGTGCTATGCAGATGGTTTGGGAAGAAAGGATCCCCTATGATTCTACTCAATGATGGACCCCGTGTGCTGCACACTATGGACATGCCAAGCAATGTCTGCAAGTGCAATAATGGCTCAACTAACATACGTACAACTGAAAAATTTCTAATTGGACAAGGCCCACTCCTAGGGGTGGAGCACACATCTGGTGCTGTAGACGAGGCCAACCCCCTGTGTTGAGAAGGGCTATAGGCCCCAGCAGGGAAGCCATCACAAGTATACTGTTTAATATTGAATATGGTACACCTACTGGGATCTCCTCTAGGCATTTGTATTTACATCTGTGTTTGTTTAGATGTGTCTACTTCTTTCCATTTGTCTTTATAGTAGAAGAAACACCACTGAGATAGATCAATGGCCATGGCTTGAAGACAGATAATGGGGAGGCCCCAGAAGTCATTATCTCTCCATAATACAAGAGAGATCACCCTACATCTGTCACCCCCTCTGAAGCTCAGGGACCTTAGCAGAAGATTGGTGGAAAGATTGTAAGAGTGGAGGAAAGGGGTGGAGTGTGTCCCAAGGAGACTTGTTCCTCAAAGGGGCCCAGCCTGCTGTGGAGAATTGACTGTGGAGAGTTAGCAGAGGAGGGTGGGGCTTTTTGGTGCCATCCTGGAGAGAAGCGGTGCTTGGGTCAGCATGGAGAAGAATGGCCCTGGTGTCTCACTCACGTTGATGTGAGTGGGAGCATTTACTAAACCAGGGTGAGACCATGGGCCCATAAGGCATGGGTGACAGCTAATGGCAACTGTGGGTGGGGCATGGAAGTGATCTGGAATGGTGGGCCGCTGAGCCACGGAGCGGAACGGGGCATGGGGTATTCACCTTTTTATGGAGCACTGGGTGTTTGCCTTTGTAAGTTACTCTGTTTCCCCTACCAGGTGGAAAGTTACTCTGTTATCCCCTACCAGGATACGAAAAATTCAGATAAAGATATGGTATGTGGTTTGTCTCTTAGCGCCAGGGGCAAGGGACCCTAGGAAACTCAGGCAATAGCTGTGGATGTGCCTTGACTTGGAAATTATCACACAGTGTCAGCAGTGTCATCCATACTCTATTCTGTAGCTCAGCATGTTCATGCCTTAACTCCTCCTCTCTGTCCTTTGTCCCACAGGAAAAGAATGCGTCTTCTCTCTTCCCATTTCCCCTCACCTCTCCTCTCTTTTGTCTTCAAGAAACAAACTTAATTTTTAAAGATTAGCATGCAAAATAATTGGCTTCTTTATGACAGATTCCTTCTGTCCCTCCTTCCTTCTGTAAGAAACTTTAAATATTAGTCATTTTTATTTTATGTGTATGAGTGTTTTACCTGAATGTAAGTACACCACATACATGCAGTGCCCTCAGAGGCCGAAGAAGGTGTTGGTCTCTCTGGAACTACAGTTACAGACAGTTGTTAGCTGCCATGTGGTTGCCAGGAATTGAACCAGGGTCCTCTGCAAAAGTAGCTGGTGCTCGTGACCAACCACTGAGCCATCTCTCCGGCTTTAAAATGTTTTTCTTGTCTTTCAAACCCTA
>NW_008350461.1:15649-19824 GCF_000622305.1 Nannospalax galili
CCTGTTAAAATTGGAATTTGATAGGACTTGTAGACAAAACCAAATATTCCTTTTTATTTTAATGATTAGAAATGGAAATGGGACGCTGGAAGGATTCATCGTAATACTGTACATTTCCTTCTATTAATAAAATATGGATACTGCTTAACTTTATGTCCTGGCTAATTGTACTATATAGGACATATTAGATGATCATTTAATCAGGGAACATCAGTACTTAAAGTATAAAATATCAAGAATATTGTTGTTATTAGAGATTGATGTTTTCTGTATAATTTGGATAAGAAGAGTTAACCCAAATCTTTGGGTATATCTGTCTAGAGAAAATAAGGTTGCAGTTACTTTGATAAACATTGGAGCATGTTAAAAGATCTTTTAGTCTAATTGGTTGGATTTAGCATATGTATGCAAATTTGAAAACCAGACTTTAAAAATTCCAATTATACTGAAAAAAGAAAAATATATGATACACATAACTGTATGTATAAATGAATATTATTACAAAGAATGAAAACACTCGAATCTTTTAAACATGAAAACTACTTTTGAGTAGTGTAGGGGCTTTTGGTAAGCAAATATTCATAACAAAAATAATGAAAGGAAATATAATTATTTATATAATTTGGGAATATACCACGTGAGATATCAAAAACTATTAAAATATCTATAAAAGAGTTTAAAAGGTCTGGAGAGATGGCTCAGTGGTTAAGAACACTGACTGTTCTTGCAGAAGACCCAGGTTCGAATCCCTGCACCCACATGGCAGCTAGCAACTGTCCATAACTCCAGTCCCAGGGGATCCAACAGTTTCTTCTGTTCTCCGCACACAATGCATGACACAGGTGCACTTACCTACATGCAGGTAATACATGCATACACATAAAATAAAATATTTTTTAAAAAGAGTTTAAGAAACAAGTGAGAGAATGTTCAGTAACTTAATGTTACAAGATTGTCAACTAGTTGAAGATCAGTACTGTCCAGCATCTCTGAAAGTTTAGCTCAGTTATAGCAGGCTTGCCTGCTTCAGTCGGTTAGAAATAAAATCCAAAGTCCAAGGGCCCCATCAGTACCACAGGGAGTATACAAAGCAAAGGTAACTCGGCAGGGCAGATTTGACTTTTGCAAAAGGTGCGTTAAGTGGTCAGTCAGATCCAGGACGCACACAGGACCCGGAAGCTTCGTAGGCTTTTAACCTTAACACACGGGAACTGTGTCTTCCGCCCATTGGCTGGGTTCTGACCTCAGAGCCTTTCCTGGTTGACTAGTTTAAAAGAAGTAGCAGGAAGAGAGAAGAGCTCCACTGCCAGGCCATCAGGCTCAGGAACGCAGGGTGTGCTGGGATTCACAGATTAGAATTTCTTCCAAAACCAAATTCTAAGGTTTACAGGTTTGAAAGAAAAGACTAATATTTAATGTTTCTTACAAGTCCCCAGACAAGAGAAAAAGGAAGAAAGGAAGGGAGGGAAGAAGGATGTAGTCACACACTCATAATGAAACACATCACAGGCAGAAATTGTGCTGAGTCGATGGTGACAGGCTCCTGCAGGATGTCCATGCAGGTGGGGCAGGTCACCTCCTCCTGGAGCTCGCTGGCCATGCTGGAGCCTGGGGCTGCTCTGAGAGGTGGATGCCCCGGTTGGTGGCTTTTCCTTTCTTGCCTGTGACTCTGAACTTCTTTCCCTAACACTTCCCTGGGAAAGAATTCTAACTCCCAATTCCTAACAGTTTGGTGCCCAAACCTAGGACCTCAGAAAGTTAAAACTCCTAATTCCTAACATGTCAGAAGCTGGAGAGGATGGAGTTGAGGGAGAAGGGAGAAATCAGAAGACAGGAAGAAGCACTGCTTTCCTGTGGTGTTATCAGGTCAGGGAAGCTTCAGGCAGCCTACTTCTGTGTCCCCCGTAAGGAATTGTTAGATCAGGACTGAACTGGGCAACATGAAAAGCTGAGGCCGACCTTAGGAGTATTGGAAAGGAAGGGGTGGGCTAAGGCTATTTTCCTAGTTAAATGTAAGTGCCGGCAACATGGTTTGGAAGTTTGGGATAATAGGGACTGTTTGTTTTCCCGGATAACACAGTCTCCACGTTGGGGCTTTACAAAGTTCCTGGTTGGATATTAGGTTGGTTCTGAGGTTTATCCGAGGTTTACTTGAACTGGTATGGGGTCCTTTGGATGTTAGCTCAGACCCTTTTAAGTCTAGGCGTTAACCCTTCAATCCAGACCCCGAGGACAAAGAAAAGGGATGTGGTTTCCCTCTTAACTGCTTCAAGATGTGGGGTCATTGGAGAGGGGGTCCTTCAGGGTCCATTGGAAGAGGGAGTCCTCTGGTGGCATGGAGCAGGAACATAGCCTTGATTTTTCTCCAGTAGTGGCTTGGGTGGTCATAGGTGCTGCTCAATCAGGAGATTCTGTAAGACACTTTGGAGACAATTGATTAAACATAGTTCAGTGGTTCAGAGCAGTCGTGGGCTTATTTCTCTTGGCTACAGGTAGGCACTGCAGTGTTCAATTAGGCTAAGATTTGAAATCCTACACATAAACAGCATTTTTATTAATAAAAAATAATTAGAGAGACATAAGTGTCTAAATAATACTTTATATGAAGTTAAGCCTAATGTCTGGGAAGTGTCATCCCTTGGACTCTTAAAGAAACATCAATTACTTTAATCTTTGGTTATACCTTCATGTTGGGTGTTTAAAACCAAGTAGTTGGCCCAAATTAATTAATTTTTTTCCTGTCAAGGTCAGTTGAAGATCTGGTCCTCAGGGGCCACCTGGTCTTTGGTGGAGCTCCTGGCCCCCTGGCCTTCCTTTGACTAGTTCCAGCTATATGAGACTAAATTAGAGACCTTGCTCCACCATGGTTCCTCTTGGAATGAGTGCTTTTTGTGTGTTGTTGGTCCTCACTGTAGACTGGACACTTAGAGTCCAGTAGGGTCCATGTAGTGGGTTAGAGTTTATGCACTGGGGTCTCTGTGGCCTCTCTGAGAAAGAGGACAGATGACTCATCACAGTTACAGGACATTTTGAGATTCCCCATAGTCCCCTGGGACTTAGTTGACCTTGGAGAACAAGTAGCAAAAAATTGTTCCTTTAAGTCCCTCTGATCAGATTATTATAGGCATTCAAGTACAGTTATTAAGCACTCAAGAAGGTTAATACCACCAGTTTGGTACTTTTCATTACTGTGTAACATGTAGATAAAGCTTGAACAAAAACCGATACATTTTTGAGAAAACCTTGACTGAACATATATTTTCTTTCTTAAGTCATTCTTTATAACTATTGACAAGAACTAATTTAAGTAAAGTTTGACTGAACTTTAACCTTAGAAAATTTAAGCTTACTTTAGAGGATTCAGATACATAAAGGGCTACCCAGATAATGTGGCAAGAGTGGGTCTCAGTCAGAGAAAGAAGAGATTTAACATCACAGGTCAGGTAGGCATAGCCCAGGAAAGGGATTTAAAACAGTTTTCTTAGGTCTGTCTCAAATGAGACCAACAAAAGCAGTCTCCTTTCTTCCCCAGCCCCTCGTATCCTGATTTATAGTTTCACAGAAGGAAGTGTGAGGAGGATCACATCGCATCTCTATAGACAGGAAATAGCCTGATTAGAATCTAAACCAAGCTCACCAAAACTGTTTCCTTTTGGACTGTACCCATCTGCGGGCACATGTGATACTTGTGATGTGAAAGTAGAAACAGGAACTGACACGGAGTAGGGGAGAAGTCAGGAGAAAAGGGGGACCAGCAGAGGGTGCAGGAAGAGGGCTCCAGGAGGGGTTAATAACAAAGTACAAGGACACACGTTTGGAAATGCCATAATAGAGGTTGGGGTTTTTTAGATCCGTGGTACAAAGCTTGGTAGCAAGCAAAGGCCCTGGGTTCAAGACAGGGGGATGGAGTGAGGGGGAGAGAGGACACAATACAACAATTGATGCTCACTTTAAAAATAAAAAGAACAGAAGCTGGAAAGTGAAAAGGTGAGGGTATTAGGGGAAACTGAGGCACTGGGACCTAGCATGCACCGAGAAAGTACCAAGAGCTTCCTGTGGAAAAAGAAGAAAGTTTACTGAGGCCAGCAGACTCCAGTGGAGCTTCCTCCCAAAGAACTTCAGCCCTGAGTTGATCCCTTCACAGTCTTCATAGGTCTCCCCACTCCGCATTCCTG
>NW_008350461.1:20418-26768 GCF_000622305.1 Nannospalax galili
CCTCTATTACACCCTTGTACCTTTCCTCAGGATTGCGGAGTTCCTGGCCAGTGAACTCCACAGGGAAGAGGCACGGAGGCGGCGAAAGCTGGGGTATCCGTGGGCCTATAACGGAGGATTAGCGCCCCCCGGGGAGACTGGATCACAGGATTTAGTGTTACAGCTCAAGACAAGTGACTCAGCTCAGATCTCAGTGATTCAGCTCCAGCTCCAGCTCCAACTTTATTGGGGTAAAACTAGGACTATTTATAGTGTAGAGACAGTAGAAGAAGTCTTAGCTGATAGGTACTTTTAGGATGCCTCATTTACATAGGGCGGTGGGCTTCTATCAGGCTATCAGACAATGCCTGATTTAAAACCTGGTAGCTCCTGTGCTGGAGGGCATGTATTTGTGGCGAGCACTTTAAAAGAAGAGTCAGGGAGGATGCCAGGAAGGCACTCTGCTATGAAAGGAATCTGCAGCACATGATTTCCGACGGACTGAGCTATCCGGACGTGAAGAGACTTCTACTTGCATAACAGAGGACCCCAACATAGAGCCTGTTGGAATATTTAAGGAAAATGTGGATTTTAATCCTCTGTCTCTGTCAGCAAAGTTCAACTTACAAGTTTGTGGTTAGAATTCTGGATAACTAACTAGCTACAGCATTAGTGGCATGTGGCAACCACCCCCTTACCTTACAGAGGGAAGAACGAGAACCATGGTTTTAGAAAAGGGTAGTTATGATAACACTCTTGACCTCTAGCTGAGGATGGGGACCTCACACCTCCAGCTCCAGCTGTGCTAAGAAAAAGCCCCTTACCTGCAACTTCCTGCCCTTCCTTTTTAGGGAAACTTTTACGTTGTTTTAAGAATTGCTGGAATCTTGGGAGCCGTCCAAGCCCTCTTCTAAGGCATGATAACCAAGCGAAGGAAGTGAAACTTTACTGTCATGCTCTTAAATATGTATAATGCTTATAGATATGCAATCCTTAACATGTGTGGACTCCCCTTAATCAGGGTCCAGATTTTGAGGCTTGAGCCTGCTGGACCAGGCTGCAGCCTGGATAAAACTCCTGCTTCCCTTAGACTTCTGGTGCCCACCCAAATCTTTCTCATACGCATCCCACTGTGTGTTTATTGCCCTGGCTGACATGAATGCAAAGACCACAGCTCAGTACAGCAATGGGGACGCTTCCTCCAGGATTCCTGACGTGCTTGTTACAGCAGAGAACTGGTTTGCTAAGAAGGAAACTAGCTGAGCATAACAGAACTTGTGGCCTGTGCTAGAATGCTCTTTCCTTACCAAGACTGAGGTCCAGGGCACTGGGTGCCTTGATCTGCCTCCACACCGGCGTCTGTGCAGCTGTGCTCTGCGTAGACACCCACCAGAGCCAAGACCCGCCCTGGCGTTCCAGTCAGTGCTCCACCCCACATGCAGGTGCTTTCGGTTTCACAACTGCCATGAAAGTTATGTTCAGTTAATTCAAGTTTCCGGAACGTTCCTGCCCTCATAATCACGTGTGCTCACAGCCTCTCTGATGGACTGGATGTCTGTTTTTCTCTGCTCCCTATAATTGAGTTTTTATTCATTTCATTTTAATTCTTTTTATTCATATTCTTTTTTTTCCCTTGTCATTTCCTTCCCTGGCCCTCTGATTGGACAGAACCTGTGAGCTCTGCTTCCTGTTTCCTTCTCCCTTCCTACAGCCAGTGTCCCCCACAGACTTCTGGGTGTCTACCTCTCCAGAAAATTCTGCTGCTCCAGCATGGCCAGCGATCTGCAGGAGGAGGTGACTTGCCCCATCTGCATGGACATCCTGAGGGAGCCTGTCACCATTGACTGCGGGCACAACTTCTGCCTAGTATGCATCAGTCAAGTCCAGGACGCTTCAGACAGTCTCCTGTGTCCCCTCTGCAAGGCTTCCGCGAACAGGAGCACGTTCAGGCCCAACAAGCTGCTGGCCACTCTCGTCAAGAAAATCCAAGTTATGGAAGCGGAAGAGGCAGAGCTGAGGTGTCCGAGGCACAGGGAGAAGCTCCATTACTTCTGTGAGGAGGACGGGGAGCTTCTCTGTTTCGTGTGTCGAGATTCCAAGGACCACAGATGTCACAACATCAGCCTGATAGAAGAGGCTGTTCAGAACTACCAGGTAGGGATCTAGACCCTCCTCTGCCTTCCCCCAAAGGAGAGAGCTCCCTGGGGACATGGGACCTGCTGTCTGCTCCACTGGGTTGGCACCCATGCCCCACTTTCTGCTCCTCAGTGGTCAGTTTGTACCCAGGCCCAGGGGCTCCAGCAGCTGAGTTCTGGGAAATGCCAGTCAGCAATCAGGGCAGGAGAGAATGGTCAGAACAGGAATTTTGACCCAGAAGGTCCCACTCAAGTCCAGACTCCTGAGTTTACTTAGGACCATCAAGGAAGCATTTTAAATGTCCCAGCCAGCCACTGCCATGGTGTTGAGGATGAACAGCAAAGTCAGGGGCATCTAGGCAGCCGGTGCTGGGCCACTGAGCTGCATCCCCAGGCTGGGTCTCAACTTACCTATCCCTGGGGCAGACAAAACCTGTCTCCTAAAGACATTGGTCTGACAGATGAGGCAAGTGTGTCCCTGACACCTGAGCACAATGCAGATGGTCACAGCCATCATCACAACTCCCTTCTCTTAGCTCAGGAAACTTCTAGATTTCTCCCTACCCATCACCTCTAGACCCCATCATGAGAACAAAAGGGAGTTATTAATAATGACATCAGCATCCTGAGAGAGGTTTTCTGCCTCCCCTAAGATGGAGAGTCTGAAATATGCCCTGTCTTCCCACAGGGGAAGATTCAGTCTCAGGTGGATGTCTTGGGGCAGAAGGAGAAGAAAATACTAGAAGAGACAGCTTGGGGAGAAAGCATGATCCGGGTCTTCAGGGTAAGAATCACTCCATCTCCTGCCCCTGAAGCAAAGTCATCTCTGTTTAAGCTCCCAGAGTTCCCTGTTACGCTGAGTCAGGACCAAGTCCTGCTAACACAGGGGATGCAGGATGGACAGAGGAGCAGCATGCTGGGTATGTCCTGTGCTCCTGTATGGGCGTGTTGGGATCTCGGGGCGCCAGCTGCTAGCGCACCTGGGAAGCGGCAGGTCCCGCGGCTTGTCTGCTCCGCGTTGCTGGCGGGTCCCTGCTTCCGCGTGTCTCCGTGGGTCTCTGCTACCGGGGCTGGCCCGGTCGAGTTCTGCCCCAATTTCACCGTGCACTCTCTCTCTGAGTTCGGGACCCGTCAGCTGCGGGGTCACGAGGAGAGGTGCGGGGCGGCTGAAGCTGGATTTCCGTGAGTCGATGACGGAAGGATAGTGCCCCCCAGGGAGACTGGATGTAGGCAATGAGACACAGGACTCAGCTTAGTCCGTGTTACAGCTCTTTATTCAGTGGCTCAGCTTGGCTCCAGCTCCAGCTCTAGCTCCTGCTCCAGCTCCCATTATTGAGGGGAAACCAGGATATTTATACTATGGAGGTGGTAGTAAAAACCTTAGCTGATAGGTACTCCTGGGATGCTTCATTTACATAGGGTGGTGGGCTTCTATCAGGCTATCAGACAACGCCTGATTAAAACCTGGTAGCTCCTGTGCCAGAGGGCATGTATCTTGTGAGGGCACTTCAAAAGTAAGTCAGGGAGGAGAGCAGAAGGCGCCCTGCTGAGAAGAGGAGTCCCCCCATTCGCGCCGAGCCAGCTTGTGGCTATCCGGACACAGCAGGGGTCCCCAACACTCCTGGGATGCACTGACTTGCCTGTGGGTGAGCAGCAGAGTGGGGTGCAGTTCTGCCCCTCCCACAGCACAGGCGTAAGGAAAACACACACTTTAGAATCTGAAATAGGGGTCTCACATATAGATACACAGAAATATACATACCTATGTGCATATACATACATACAGATACACATACAAATACATACAGATTTACACATACACAAAAAATCTACAAATCTACACACATATACACATGTACACAAAGATATGCAGACATGCACACATACATACACACATACATATACACATGCAAAAATACAAACCAACACACACATATTCACATACATAACAACATACCTAAACATATACACATATATACTAATATACACACATATATACACATACATACACCCACACATATACATACATGTACATACACACATGGGTCCTTGAGGGTAATGATACACCATCCATCCTGCGCCTGAGAGCACAGGAAGTCCCCAAAGGAGGCTGTCCTCCTCTGCTCCCCCAGCCCATTGCCTGCACTGCTGCTCAGGATAAGCTCTGAGACCACTTGAGAAGGGAATGTTCTGGAAGGTCTTAGAGGTCTGGGTTTCATCTCTGGGTCTCTCTTCTTGTCCCTAGACCCGGGTGCATCTAGAGAGACTAAAGATCCTGGATGAATTCAAGCATCTGAGGCAGAGCCTGGAGGAGGAGGAGAGCTTCCTCCTGGCCAGGCTGGGCTGGCTGGAGCAGGAGGGAGCCAAGCCGATGAAAAGGTTTGTCGCTGACACTCAGGAGCAGCTGAGCTTCCTCAGGAACCTCACTGAGTCCCTGCAGGCCAAGCAGCAAATGTCCCCCAGACAGCTGCTGCAGGTGAGTCCCATAGGAGCAGATGTGTAGACAGGTACCACCCACCTCAGTGTCAGGACAGAGTGTGGGTGACCTGGCAGAGGCCTGAAATTGATTGCCTGGATCTGATCTCTAGCCCAGGGCTGTCCACCTAAAAGCTCTCATAGCAATCCTGGCTCTCAGCACAATGAGGCAGGAGGATTGTTCCTAGTTAGAGGCCATCCTGTGCTAAAGCTGGAGACCCTGTCTGAAACAATGCTGGTCATGGTGGCTCATAGCTATGAGTCCAGTACTCTGGAACTCAGGAAGTAGGAGGATTGCCTGGGGTCAGCTGGAGATCAAGGCCAGCCTGGGCTGAACTCGGGAAGTAGGAGGATTGCCTGGGGTCAGCTGGAGATCAAGGCCAGCCTGGGCTATACCAGGAGATTCCTGTCTCAAAAATCCTAAATAAATAAAAATAGTCATACATACAGTTTAGAATTTCTCCGTTTTGTTTTCTTTTCTGAGACAGGATCTTCTGTAGACAAGGGTGGCCTGGATCTTGTTACGCAGCTGAAGATTACTTTCAACTTCTCTGTTTTTATAAACTGTTTTTCTAATTCTTAGAGAGAGAGACAGACAGAGAGAGAGAGAGAAAGAGAGAGAATATTCTCCGAAAGAGTCACACATACAGTTTAGAATTTCTCCGTTTTGTTTTCTTTTCTGAGACAGGATCTTCTGTAGACAAGGGTGGCCTGGATCTTGTTACGCAGCTGAAGATTACTTTCAACTTCTCTGTTTTTATAAACTGTTTTTCTAATTCTTAGAGAGAGAGACAGACAGAGAGAGAGAGAGAAAGAGAGAGAATATTCTCCGTGTCTGTGTGTTATATGTATAATGTGCATGTGCATTTTACATTTGTGTAGTATATGTGTGTGGTGTATGTGTCCCTGTCTGAGTGGCGCTTGCATCCAGGTCAGAGGAGCTATTCAGTGGTTCCCTGTATAACGTTCGTCCTTATTCTTTGAGGCTGGGTCCCTCCCTGGACCTGGGCCTGGCTTTTTGAAGGCTAGGCTGGCAGCCAGGAAGTACCAGTTACCCTGCTGTCCCCACAGTGCTGGGGTTTCAGGCATACTCATGACCACGTCCAGTTTGTGACCTGGGTGCTGGGACCCAAATTCTGGTCTCCATTATTGAACAGACAGTACTTTTAATCACTGAGTTGCTTGTCCAGTCCCAACCTTGACTTTGGATCCTCAAGCCTGGAATATACTATGTAAACCAGGCTGGCCTGAACCCACAGAGATGCACCTGCCTTGTGCTGGGACTAGAGGTGTGCACCACTGTGTTGGCCAGTCTCTGTCAACTTGATACAAGCTAGAGGAACCTGGGAAGAGGGAACCTCAACCAAAGAATTTCCCAGATCAGGTTGGCCCATGGCCATGTCTGTGAGGCATTTTCTTAACTGCTGTTGATGTGGGAGGAGGGCCCAGACCACTGTGTCCCCTCATCATACCACCACGTTTGAAGTGTTTGCTCCTGCATGGGGCTGTCCAGTTTCCCCTGGATTGAACAGCGAAGGTGCAGCTGACACGGCCTGGCTCATGTCCTCCCCCCTGTACTCTGTCTATTCTCCAGAGTTTCTTTGTTTTCTGTTCTGTTTGTTTTTGTTTTTGAGACAGGGTTTCGTGTAGCCAAGGCTGGCCTCAAACCTTCATTGTATTTCAGACTGGCCTGGAGCTCCTGAAGCTTCTGCCTCCACGCCCCAGGTGCTAGGATTACAAGAGTGTCACTGGGCTTCTCTC
>NW_008350461.1:27337-28184 GCF_000622305.1 Nannospalax galili
CGGCCCTCTGCTCTCCTTACTCAGTTCCCCTAGAGGTCTAACCACTGCCTAATCAGGTGCTTTTGTAGCAGCTTTCCAAGATGAGAGGGTGCATGGAGACAGAGACAGAGAAAGAGAAAGAGAAAGAGAAAGAGAAAGAGAAAGAGAGAGATATTGGGATATACACACCCCTCTCCCTGAACCTCACTGCCAGCAGGGTCCGAACCCCGTCTTGGTGCAGGCAGTTCTGAGGCTGTGCTCTCTTTCTCTTCCAGGACATCAAGGTCACCTTGAGCAGGTATGATGGGCATCCCAGGGCTCGGTGCTTTCTCCTTCACTCATGCCCACATTCAGCACGCATGCAGACACTCCATCCTCCCCACACTCTAACTTGGCTGTGAACTCTTCAGGCTGCAGGTGGGGAAGGTAAGCTGTGCATTGTAGCAAGAGGGCAGGTGGACGTGGACACAAGCTCTGTAGTCCACATCCCCAGCTCTTCAGCACAGTCTCCTCCCTCCTGACACCCCCTGCGTGCCCCTTGAGAACCACTGGGTGGATCCTGTTTCCTACTCCATCTCCCCGCCCCCTCCCCCTTCCCTCCTCTGCCTCCATCTCCCACCCTCATCTCCACATCTCCTCCTGCCCCCTCACTGACCCACATCCATAGTCCTGGCCTCATGACACCCAGCTCACTAGACCTACACTGTTCCCCTCTCTCTGCCTCTAATCCACACACCTGAATCACAGGCTCTTCCTCCCTATACTGCACCCCCTGAACTCACCGCACAGCTCACCGTGTCTTCACAGGAGTGAGGAATTTCAGTTCATCAACCCAACCCCAGCTCCTCGGGACCTGGCAAAAAACATA
>NW_008350461.1:29269-29874 GCF_000622305.1 Nannospalax galili
TTTTTTTAAAAAAAAAAACATGGTCTGGGAGTTTGTAGCCCTGTCTGTCCTTGAACTCACTATGTAGTATTATCTGGGCTAAAACTTGTCATCATCCTTCCCCTCAGCTTCCTGAGTGCTACCGTGCCCTGCTTGTCTTTAACTCATTTAAAATGACCACTCAAAAATTTAATAGATGTTCACGTCTGTGGCCCCCACTGCATTTCTGGGTGGAGCTGCACTGGAGAGCCACTGAGGGCAGCCCAGGGCAGCTCTGCATGTTTGGACACTGAGGATACACGAGGAGTTCCAGCCCCCACCTCCCCAGACTCTGAAATCAGTGCCTCACTGTGTGGTGCTAGAACCTGAGTTATCCTTGTTTAACCTCTGAGGACTCTGCATTTCCTTCCCTCTCTCCCATAGACAGGCTTCAGGCTGATGGGAAGGAAGATCAAACCAGATTCCTGGGCAGCTTGAAGGAAGAGGACAAGGA
Organism: Nannospalax galili; assembly: GCF_000622305.1. Lineage (NCBI taxonomy): Eukaryota > Metazoa > Chordata > Mammalia > Rodentia > Spalacidae > Nannospalax > Nannospalax galili. The sequence continues at coordinate 29,742 of NW_008350461.1, forward strand.
GAGCTGTGAGTCCCTGGGCTGCTTCCTCCTGTTTGGGGACAGTGAGACATGCAGAGGGAGATTGTGCCCCTAAAGGGAGGGGAGGCCCAGTGGGTGAAGAACCCGCTATTGGGTAGGTTTTATTATTATTTTT
>NW_008350461.1:31737-38004 GCF_000622305.1 Nannospalax galili
GATGTGTGCTCTTAGTTTGAAGCAAGTCAGTCCCCTCAGTGCGTTCGGTCCGGTCTAAGGTTACAAAGTGGGGCCATGTCTCAAAAAAAAGTATTCAACCAATATATGCAGGCACAGAAGCAAATTCATTTACTCCCTAGCAGGAGCTGCACTCTGCGACACTCAGGGGTGGACAGGTCCAGGGTTTCCTCCATCAGCATCATTCCTGTGCAGGAGGAGCTCCCGGAGATTGAGAGGAGGGTTTATGAGTTCCCCAACTCACACCTGGTGGTGGGTTTAACTTCCCAAGTGCTGACAGTGGACCAGCAGAGACTCCCCATCACCTGTCACACAGAAAACCCCAGGGGTGGTGGGTGGTCCCTACCTGGAGCCACTGGCTGATGTTATGGTGGGAAGGCCTTTGTTTAAAATTTGTAGCTTTTGTTTATCAAGACCAAACTTTGTTTTTTTTCTCCAATCCCTAGGGTCCCTGTTTGAGAAAAATAATGCTGAGTCACCCACCTCAGATAGGAGTCCTGCCTGGCACACTGGTCTTCTTGGAGAGATGAGAAGGGACCTGGGGTCTGAAGGTCACCATGCTCTGTCCATCCCCAGCACTGACAGTCAGGGGATGGTGGAGACCAGACCTCAGGAAGAGCTCCCTAACATGCAGGACCCCTCTTCCCCTGAACTGAGTGGTTGCTGTCAGTTCCCTCCTGAGATGTCCAGGGACAAGGACAGGGCAGAAGGAGGAGTTAGCGACCAAGGTCAGGAGGGGCTGGGAGGAGGGGCTGTGGACTCTTCCAGACTTAGGGTGCCAGAGATGCTTAGACATGGGGGAGGGGCCAGCATCTCATCCACCTGCTCTGACTCCCAAACTACTTCTCCAGGAAGTGCCAGGCCCCCAACACAGACACTTCGCTTGCAGTGTGCCCCATATATGTCCCTTGCTGTCTCTGTGGCTCAGCAGGCCAGGGCTGCCTTGGAGGATTCCAGCTGACCAGTCCTTCTGAGCACTGACCTCTCTTTCCTTCTCTCTCCAATGGTGATGGACCAACAAACCACGATGTCAAATGCCCATTACATACTCCATTCCACCCCCACTTTGGAATATTTCTGTGGGGACAGTAGCTCCATCAGCATCACTCCAACAGGGAAGCTGGGCATCTTATGGGGAAGTTCTTGTTGATGGAGACCACCATGATCCTGCAGGAAGCCCTGAGGACATGCGGGTGACGTTGGGTAAGTGGGTATGTGCGAAGACTGATCACTTGGCTGCCCCAGCAAATGTGAGTGGGAGACCAGGTTGGACTGGAAGCAGGATACTGGTGCCCTGCTGATACATGGTCCCACTCAGGATCGAAAGTTCTGAATCCAGGTAAAATATTTATTATCCAGATGGCATTTAGTCCAAATTACTTTCACTGTCTTCTGGGTTGGGATGGGTATTAGATGCAGCTGATAGCAAATAGCAAGGGGCCTTTGGATTGAAGGTTGGTGGTAAAGATAGAAAAAGAATACAAGAAAGTCTCCCTATAGTTTCCCAAAGTATCCATTGTACAAAGGTCTTCCTCAACTACATAGGATGAAGCTTCAAGAGATCATGACCCCAAGGGGTGTGGAGAGCTCCAGGTGGATTTCTAGCATACCAAAAACCAAAGTAGGTTCAGGGGGTGTTCAGAATGAGATGGGGGAGAAAGAAAGAAGAGGATGATATAAGGGGGAGGGAGTGTACAGAAGCAAAACAATATTATGCACATTTTTTGAACACTTTAAGTCCGGAAACTAGGCTAAATATTATAAGTATGCTGTGAAATTTTACTTCACACAAATAAAAATTCTCATGAATGGGTGTTATTATCCACTCTGCCTGTGGGCAAACCAGACCATTTATTAGTCCATGAGGCATGGAAGCTAGCTGACAGGTGAGACTCAGGACAGCAATCAAACCAATTCAAGTGGCAGGTGAGTTTAAGTATGTGACGACAGAGTTATGCGGGTTGGTGTTTGTAAGCGTCCTGAGGCCTGATGAGGGCAGATAGGCCTGTTTGCAGAAGAGGCGTCACCTATGACTGCCGGTGGCATGTTCTGGGCCATGGTTTCCAAGCAGGGGCTGACCATGCTCTGACAATACCTGTGAGCAGTACTGGTGCTTTACGACGGGTCAGGGTTTTTTGTGCACTATTCTTTTACTAAGTCAGAGGACGATTTGTGGGAGTCCGTTATGTCCGTCCACAGCATGTGGGACCCAGGACATAATTCAGGCTGTCAGACTTGGTAGCAAGAGCCTTTACCCACCAAGTCATCTCACCGTTGCCCTGATTCTGTTCTTTTCAAAATATTTAAAACATTTTTTGTGTCTATGAGTGTTTTGCCTGCATGTATATAAGTGTACCTGTGTCATGCAATACCCAAGGAGGCCAGAAGCGTCTGTCAGATTGCCTGAAGTGGAGTTATGGACAGTTGTTAGCTGCCATGTAGGTCCTGGAACCAAATCTGGGACCTCTGAAAAAGCAGCCATTGTTCTTAACTGCTGAGTTACCTCTCCAGTCTCTATTTTGGTTTCTGGAGATGGGGTCGAAGATAGTCCACACTGGCCTTGAACATGGTAATTTTCCTACATCAGCCTCCCACCTAACCGAACTGCAGGAATGCACATCATGCCTGGTGATGAACTTCACAGAAAACAAAACTCTGGAAGGTGGTTGTTACCATTCAGTGGGGTCTTCTCATTGCTTTGATGCTGGTGTCTGCTCCGCACCCCTCAGGTAGAAGAGGGAAGTCCCTAACACTGTCTTCCTGTAGGGTCCCACTCCACTCCCCCTCCTCCCTTTAAACAACTATTTACAAAAGCAACATTTCATCCAGGCCTGGAGCCAAACATGTAAAACACTAGTGTAGGTCATGCCAATGACCCTCCCACATGAACCCGAGCACTCGCCCTTCCCCACACTCCTTCCGCCGTCTCTCCAAACCCCTCACGCAGCATGGGAGCATTAGAACTGCAGCCAAGATGGAAATGAGACACAGTGAGGAGACAGAATGAGCCCATCCTAGACTTCAGCAGAGACGGGGGCAGCTCTGCTCAAGCCTCTGAGGGAAGCAGTGGGACACCCTAGGCCTTAACGAATTGTCATTCAGTGTCTGACCATAATCAAAGGCTGGAGCCAGGCAGGTCCTGAAAACTCCTCTTTGTGTATTCCACCGCTCCATATCATTCTGTGTTTGAGGGACTCCGCTTTAACATTTTTTTTTATTGAATGCATGTGTGTGTGGAGGTCAGCAGAAAACGTGCAGGAGTTGGTTCTCTCCCTCCACCACGTAGGTTTCAAGGATGGAGCACAGGTTGCTAGGTTTTGTGTCATCAGGCCTGGGGATAAGCACCTGGCCGCATGATTCCACTTTAGAAAATTAGGCTGACAGCTGGTGAGACGGCTCAGCGGTTAAGAGCGAGGACCGCTCTTGCAGAGGACTGGAGTTCAGTTCCCTGGTGGTTCACAATCACCTGTAACTCCAGCTCCAGGGGATTTGACATCTTCTTCTGGACTCTGAGGGCATCTCCTGTCACATGTACCCATACCCACACACAGACATACACATACAAGTAACTAAAAATAAAATAAATCTTTTTTTAAAAAAGAAATTAGGCTGAGCTTTGACATCTCATAGGAACCCAACTCTTGCTTGAGAAATGAGGACCAGGGATTATGGGAAATGGGGGAGACATGGCCTCATGCTTTCAAGGTCTGATTGTTCAGGCTGGAATGGTCTTAGACCAGGGCCTCTTTCTGAAGTGATTTTACCACCATAACGGGGAGCTCCCCTCTGCACCCACAGAACAGCACCCAGTAAAATCAGGGATTAGCTTTAAGGATGGGATGGAGAGTGGGCTGATGTGGGGAGCATGGGCCTGGTGGTCCTCACCTACAATTCCAGCCCTTGGGACATGCAGGCTAAAGGATGAGAAGTTCAAGGTCATCCTTGGCTTCATAGTTCCAGGCCAGCTTGGGTTGTATGAAACCCCTTTTCAGAACAAACAGGCAGGGACAGGACTTCCCTGGGGACTTGGGTTGGGACATGGAAGAGAACGTCTCCCTCCCGCTGCACCAAGGGAAGCTCAAATACTGGGCATTGGACAACTTGACCCCCAGGCTGCCCCTCTTTATATCTCTACAGCCCCTGTGACCCTGAATGTGGCCTCGGCTGACCCAGACCTCACCCAGTCCTAGGATCTAAAGAAAGTGTCTTTGTACCTCATCCGTGGAGGCGCTGGGAATAAGCAGTCAAAACCCAGACCCTTCTACCCTTACCACTGCGTGCTGGGCTCCCAGGGCCTGTCCTCTGGCCGCCAGGTCTGGGAGGTGGAGCTCTAGGGGACCGAGGGTGGGGTGTGTGCGGAGGACGTGGCCACAGAGCTGGGACCTGGGCTGCAGTCAGGACCATCTCTGGGTGCTGAGGATCTCTGCCTCTGGATGCCAGCCTATCACCAGCAGCAGTGCCGGACAGAATCTCCCCATCCTTCTGAGCAAAGTGGGCGTCTTTCTGGACCGTGCCGGCGGGAAGGTCATTTTCTTGGAGCCCGCCACCAACAAGCACATCTACACCTTCCAGGACTCTTTCAAACGGAAGGTCTTCCCCTTTTTCGGACTCCTAAATCCTGGGAGCCATATCACCCTGAGTTCCTAGAACTGGTCCATCGTGGCTCCCTCCCTCCCGTCGGTACAGATCCCACACATTGGGATGCAGCTGGTAGGGCTGAAGTTTGGTAGAGGCTTACACCTGACAGAGACCTACACAGACCTGAGGGTTCCTTTCTACCAGAGGCTAGAATGCTCCAAAGGCTAAACATAGGGTTATTCACCATGGCACTTAAAAAAATTATTTCTTATTTTTATTTTATTTGATGAGTACATTGCCTGCATGTGTGTAAGTGCACTGTGTCGTGCAATGCCCGTGGAGGGCAGAAGAGGGAGTTGGATCCCCTGCAATTGGAGTTATGGACAGTTGTTAGCTGCGACGTGGGTACTGGGATTAGAACCCGGGTCTTCTGCAAGAACAGTTAGTGTTCTTAACCACTGAGCCATCTCCCGGGTACCCAGGGCCCCTTTCCTCTGTCTTCCTGTGACTCTGAACTTGAGCAGTCTGAGCCTGATCATTTCATGAGATTTGAGTGTCAGCCTTGAGGCTGTGTGCAGACAGCCAGGCCTGTGCCAATTCCAGTTTGCACTGAGGACACTCTGGGATCAGGGGTGTCCAACCTTTGGACATTGTGATGTGGTGGGATGTGGTAGATTCATCCACAAGGTTCACCCTCAAGAACTCTGACATCAATTTAAAAATGAAGCCACATGCAAAAAAATCTATGTTTTGCATTTCCAATTTTTGGTTGGGCCACGTTCATGTCTGTCTTTGGGGGTGTAAGACCGTCTGGCCTCTGGTTGGATACGCCTGGAAGAGTCGTTCCAAGGTTAAGTGAAAAAAGTCAGGGGAGAACCACACAGCTCAGCACACTTCTCATTTAAAGTTGTAAAATTTTGTGTAGTGTGTGTGTGTAAACATGCCATGGTGCTCCTGGAAGGTCTGAAGACAACTTTCAAGAGTCAGCTCTTTCCTTCAACTCTGTGGGCTCCAGGGATGGAGCTCAGGCCGTCAGGCTTGGTGACCAGTGTCCTTCGAGGTAAGCTGTCTCGAGGGACCATTTCCCGTTTTTAAAAAGGGATATAGCTGATGGTGGTGGTGGTGCACGCCATTAATCCCAGCACTTAGGAGGAAGAGTCGGGCAAATCTCTGCATTTGAGGCCAGCTTGGTGTACATAACAAGTTCTGGGCCAGCTAGGGCTGCATAGGGGATCCTGTCTCAAAGGAAATCAAGGGAAAACAAATACACAAACAGTAACAAAACAACAAAAGGAGGCATGTACTTGGACACGTTTGCTTATCCCCCCTGCCCCCAGGGATTCATGTAGCCTAGACTGGCTTGAACCCTCTGTGCTGGATGGCTTTAGTGTCAACTTGACACACCTGGGTTGAGGGACCCTCAATTGGGGAATTTCCTCTATTGGACTGGCCTGTGGCCATGTCTTTGGGGCATTTTCTTGATTGTTGAGTGATGTGGGTAGTGCCACCCCTGGACAGGTGGGCCTGTGTTGGATAAGAGAGCAAGCTGAGCAGGGGCCAGGAGAGCAAGTCAGTAAGCAGCATTCCTCCGGTTCCTGCCCTGAGTTCCTTCCTTGAGCTCCCTGATGATCTGTGACCTAGGAGATGTAAGCCAAATAAACCCTTTACTCC
>NW_008350461.1:39045-39934 GCF_000622305.1 Nannospalax galili
GAGAGAGAGAGAGAGAGAGAGAGAGACTGATTCATGCCCCTTCCCAACAGTTCCTATGGGGTGGCTACCATTTTGCCCCTCCTTCCCAGACTGAAGAAAGGCCAGCCCATAACTATGCCACATCACCCATTGCCTTCTCTCTCCTTCCCTCCCCCATCCTTGTCCTCAGGACGTACACTTACTTTCTTGTGAGAAACATTTAAAACTTTTGTGCTGGATAGCTTTAGTGTCAACTTGACACACCTGGGTTGAGGGAGCCTCAACTGGGAAATTTCCTCCATTGGACTGGCCTGTGGCCATGTCTATGGGGTATTTTCTTGATTGTTAAGTGATGTGGGAGGGCCCAGCCCACTGTGGGTGGTGCCACCCCTGGGCAGATAGGCCTGTGTTGGATAAGAAAGCAGGCTGAGCAGGGGCCAGGGGAACAAGTCAGTAAGCAGCGTTCCTCCATGGTCTGTGCTCCAGCTCTGGGTTCCTGCCCTGAATTTCTACCTTGGGCTCCCTAATGAACTGTAACCCAGGAGATATAAGCTAAATAAACCCTTTCCTCCCCAAGTTGGTAGTGGTCAGAGTGTTTTGTCACAGCAATGAAGAAACAAACTAGGACACCCTCCATATAGCTAATGGTGACCTTGAATATCTGATCTTTCTGCTTCTACCTACCAAGTGCTGTGGTGACAGGCCTGGGCCACCACACCTGGTTCACATGGTGCTGGGGGCCCAGTGCTTCATACATAACAGGGGGAAACTCTATACCTGAGCTGTATCCCTGCCCCATCACTCTGATTATTTTTAAATTTTGTATTAGGGGCTGGAGAGATGGCTCAGAAGTTAAGAACACTGTTCTTGAAGAAGACCTGGGTTTGAATCCCAGTACCCACATGGCAGC
>NW_008350462.1:0-235 GCF_000622305.1 Nannospalax galili
AGAATAAGCGACTTTTCTTCAGAGGTCATGCACCACCAGCTTTTTACTGACTAAGCAAATCTTTCTATCCAGGAGGGAGTTTCCCTAAGCCAAGTAGTTTTTCCTTGTACCACACTTTAGTCTCAATAGTTCCTTGTTCAGGGTTAAAACCATAAACTCCTGTAAAAGGCAGTAGGGCATCTAGAGTTTGCATGCTATATTTTCCTTTTGGGTGAAACCAAACCTCATTATTAAT
>NW_008350463.1:0-5296 GCF_000622305.1 Nannospalax galili
GAAAATGTATTCTTTGGTGCTTGAGTTGAATATTCTGGAGATGTATGCTAGGTCCATTTCATGTAATATGTCATTTATTTCAGATGCCTCTCTATTTTTTGTCCAGTTGGCCTGTCTATTGAAGATAGTGGGGTATTAAAGTCACCTACTGTTATTGAGTTGGTTTTATCTCTGTTTCATAGTCATAGAATACTGATTTTATTAACTTGGGTGCTCCAGAGTGTGTTTCATATATGTTCATGATTGTCATATCTTCTTGGTCAACTGTCTTTTGATTAGAATTAAGTAACCCTCTTTACATCTTCTGATGGATTTTAATTTGTAGTCTCCTTTGTCAGATATTAGAATTGTGGCACTTGCTTGCGTCTTAGGGATATTGCTTGGAATATTTTCTCCATCCTTCCTTTCACCATAAGATACTCTATCCTTTAAGGTGAGATGAGTTTCTTGAAGACAACAAAAAGTTGGGTTTTTCTTTCTTGATCCATTGCACACTATCTTGTGTCTTTTGACAAGGGAGTTGAGTCCATTGATATTTAGTGCTGTTATTGAAAGGTGTGTGTTGGATACTGTCATTTTGATTTCTGCTTGTTGCCCTTTTGCCATTATATCTTTCTTTTTTTTCCTTTCTGTAGCCTCTTGAGTATACTTATTCCTTTCTTTGGTTCTTTTTATTGCTTCGAGCATTCCCTGTAATGCTGGTTTGGATTACATGAATTATTTCAGTCCATATGTGTCATGAAAATTTTCCATTCCCCTTTGAGCTTGATAGAGAGTTTTGCTGGATAAAGTATTCAGGTTTAAGATTCATGGTTGTTTAGAACTGGGAATAGTTTGGTCCAGGCTCGTTTGGCTTTCATAGTTTGCATTGAATATTTGGCTGTAATTCTGATGGGTTTTCCTTTATATGTAACTTGTTTTTCTCTAGCAGCTTTCAGTACCTTCTCTTTGTTCTGTATATTTAATGTTTTTACTATGATATGTCATGTAGACTTTCTGTTCTGGTCATGTCTAATTGGTGTTCTATGTGCTTCCTGAATCTATAGTTATATCGTTCCTTAATTTAGGGACATTTTCTTCTATAATCCTATTGAATATCTGTTCAATGCCATTGGCATGAGATTCTTCTCCTTCCTGTATGCCTGTAATTCATAGATTTTATTTTCCATTTTATGTCATCCCACATTTCCTGAATATTCCATTCCTGCGGGTTGTTTTTAATTTTACATAATCTTTGCTTAAGGAGTCCAGATCTTCAACTTAATCATCCAATCTTCATAGTCTGTTTTCCATTTCATTCATTCTGCTTGTGAGACTTTCTCCTGTTGTTTCCAATTGACTTACTGAGTTTTTCAATCCCATGTTCAATTTAATTTAGGTTTTATTCACTATTTCTATCTCTTTGTGAATTGAGTTTTCAAGTTAAAATTGTTTTTGTTATTTCATTAAGCTGCATATTTTTATATACTTGGGCTTCCATCATTAAGTTTATGTCTCTCCTATTTGTGTTCTTTGAGTTGTCTGTGTTTTTTGAAGTTCTTTGATCATTTTTATGATTGTTCTTTTAAATTCTGCATCCTGGGGTTCCTCAGGGTAGTTCTCAATGCTGTGCACTTCTGTAGGACTAGTGGGTTTTTCGGGGGACATATTCTCTTGGTGTTTTTTATTCATTGCCGTTTAGGCATATGGATGTTCTTTTTGGTTATGTGTCCAAAAGGAACTTCTACACTGCTTTTGTTTAATTTAATTTTGATTCTGTTAATGCTGTTTATTTAGCTTGGTTATCTTTTGTTCAGGCATGGAAGATAAATTGGTGGGTGTTTCAAGTTCTTTCAGCATAGTAGACTTGTCTCAGTGGATGGTGGGATAAGGTAGTAGGTAGCTGGTAAGCTTAGTAGGAGAACTGGTCTATGCCATATAGATCAGGATCTAGTGGAGTCTATTCTAGGGACTTGAGATAGTTTGAATTAGGAAGCTCATCCAGGGACCTGAGTTGAAGGAATTGGAGCTGGCATGGGTTCAAAGCTGGCAGGGGATGGGGTATGGGTGGTTGAGAGGAATGGAGTAGAGATGCAGTGGGTTTAATCTGACTTGCCAGAGTACTGGCTGAGTAGATCTGTCTGCCTGATCTGAAGGCTGGTAAGTGGGCAGTGGGGGAACGGCCTGGGGAGGGACTAGTAATCTGTGATAGAGTGTTTAGTTAGTCTGAGTTAGGAAGCTAGTCCAGAGATCTGAGGCAGAAGAGCAGGAGCAGGGTTGAGCCCAAGACTAGAAGGGGGACAGCGTGTGAGGGCAGAGGAGATGGGAGTTGCTCAGGCTACTGGAGAAATCAAGGCATTGTGGGTAGGATCACTGAATATATGTAGTAGAAATTAGACTTCTTTAGGGATGTTATAGTGGATTGTATGATAGTACAATTTTTAATTGTTTTCAGAAACCACCCAAGCTGAATCCCACAGTAGCTACACAGTTTGCATTCCCGCAAGTATCATATAATGGTTCTTATTTTCCCTCATCCTCACTCTCTTTTGTTGTTCTTTGTTTACTTGATGATAAATGCTCAAACCTTAATTAAATGGAATCTCATATCAGTTATAAACTGCATTTTCTTTATGATCAATGGTGATTAAATATTTCTTCTTTGGCAACTGTCTATTCAGTTCATTGGCCCACTTTTCTGGGGTGTGAAGTACATTCTAGATAGTAACCCTGGTCTGATGTATAATTGGCAAAGATTATTTTCTCCCTCTGTAGGCTCCCTATTCACCTTGGAAAGATCATGTCTCTGAACAAAAGAAGCTTTCATTTAAGGAGCTGTGATAATCTTTTTCATAACATTGGCCAGCACAAGTACAATGAGTGCCCAGGGGTTATAAGTACAGGGCCAATAGCTTTGGCTACAGGTGAACAATTCAGAGAAAAAAAAGATGGGTATTTGCTTACTGATATCAACAAAACTTCCTGCTTCACTTCTTAGCATTAGGCCAGATTTTAACCTTCTCTCAGACAAGAGCCTTATAATTCATTATTCATTTGCAAATTGCAGAAAAGGAAAATGAGTGTATTATCCAATTTCTAAAATTTTTCATATCCTACACTTTAAGTAATAAAAATGATTGAAGCAGTTTTTTACTTTAAACATGCTTTTTAAAATATTTTTATTGAATTTACATGTATTTCCAACAGAAAATCTTAATCATCTTTATATTCCCATTGGCACCCTCCCAGGCCTCCCCACTGGATTTCATCCATTTGTGGTTGATGTTAAGGCCTTTCGAGTCAAGATAGTGTACCCATATGTCCCTTAGTGCAAGCTAGTCTACTACTTATTTCTAGTCAACCTACCTAGAGTTCCTTCCTTTAGGAAGACCAGTTGTTCCTTACCCAGCAGTAATCAACTGGTAATAGTTCTTATGTTAAGGTTGGAGCCTGTAAGACTCTATTTTGATATGATCATGCACCTCCTCCCCTGGCTCTTACAATCTTTCTGCCCCCTCTTCTGGAATGGTCCTTGAGCCCTAGGTGGGTAACGTTTAACATGGCAGACCTGTCCAAAGATCCATGCTCTACAGACTCTTATTCTCTACTCTTCAGCTATCTGTGTCCTTTTGTGTTCATAGACCTCTGTTGTGTGACAGAACTTAAAAGCATTGACTATCAAGTAAAAATTTAAAATACATATTAAATATGGTTAATGAAAAGAAATATAAATTAGCTAATGAAAACATTTCTGGCATATGGTATGACAACATACAATAATGGGATTAAAAATTACAATTACTAAAATGAATGTGTGCATGTAGTGCACTGTGTGCCTGAATACAATGGCCTCTTTCCTGGATAGGCAGGATGAGAAGAGATGGATCTCAGAAGAAGTTTCCTCTGGGAGTTCCATGCCTGTATAATGTTTGCCTGGCTCCCATTCACCAGACTCTGAAATTCCACAGAGACCCCCATGCAATTATGATAAAGACACCAGTTTGCATGCCTATAGTCATCATTTATTGAAATGAGCACTAGCATTCTGTGTTAGAGGAGTGGCTCCACAAACTGAGCATTTGCAGTTATTCTGCAACCACAGGTCAACACAAATATCTTAAGGTCAAAATTTTATTGGTCCATGCTGAAAAACTAATCCCGTTCAAAGACTTTTTGTACACCCACGTTCAATTGCTATATACTGAAACAATTCTGTGATGTAGATAAGGAGCTGATTTCATCAATTCTAAATTACAAATAAGGAACCTGAGCTCTGCAGAAAGCAAATAACTCATCCTAGTGCACAACAGCCCATGACAGGTACAAGGCTTAAAGCCGGACTTCCTAGGTCCAGGTTAATGATGTCTATACCTCTTCATGCTTTACAGAATTTAGATCTTTTTGACTAGTGTCCAAGGAATAGGGAGTAAGAGCTCCTCCAATATTACATATTCATTGTTTCAGGAATAAATCTGATTTAAGATGTGTAACTCAAGATTGCCTTTCCCTCCTTTTCAAATTGCAAGGTAAGCATTCATGTTCAATGAATATTTTAAATGGGAAATATAATTGATGTAGGATCAGCAGGTCAACAACATCCATGAGCTGGGAGTTCAGAACTGATTGAGTGTTTTTACTTAACCTTAATGTAAGTTTAGAATTCAACAGAAAAAGATATATTTTATTCATTTTATAACAGAGAGATATTTATAAAATGGCAAGCTATCTTCCTTTACAAGAATAACCTTGTGGACATGATACATAATTTAAGAAAGCTTACCACATCAAAGTAGTTAACTTAATCTGGTAGAGCATTTATTAAAATTCATCCTGTTTAAGTATATTGCCCTATAAATAATGGGATAGCTCAGTCAAACAGGATGAAATGAGATGTTACTAAGCTCCAGGAGATTCATAATGAAAACATCATTATCTCTTTCCTTTTTACTTTTATTCTGAAAAGTTCACTATTTGTTTTTATAAAAAATTTGGCATACAGTGATTAAAGTTCAGTTCTAAGGAATCAGTTGTGAATGGGTTTGATTCTTAAGTATCAGGTACAAAAGATAGAATTATAGAGACGTGTATAACTTCCCAATTACAGTTTACTTATCTGTGAGGTGGGGTTTGTGTGTGTGTGTGTGTGTGTGTGTGTGTGTGTGTTGTGTATACTTTGCATCCCTCTAAACTTTCTATGTTTATCTATTACCTATCATTTATTTTTGTATATCTGTCTCTCTAGTTATGAAACCAAATGCACAGAACAGTATGTGAGAGAACAGATCTAGAGAACAGATCTCTAGAGATCTGCTTTAGG
>NW_008350463.1:6838-12276 GCF_000622305.1 Nannospalax galili
CCATAGAATCTTTATGATTCTAAAATACTGACTATGGAAAATAACACAGAAGTGAGTGAGTTCATCCTGCTAGGGATAACCGATGTTCCTGAACTGCAGATCCCCCTCTTCATACTGTTCACAATCATCTACCTCATCACTCTGACTGGGAACCTGGGGATGACCACGGTGATTCTGCTGGACTCTCGTCTCCACACACCCATGTACTATTTCCTCAGCAACCTTTCCCTGGTGGACTTTTGTTACTCTTCCACAGTGACTCCGAAAGTTTTGGCTGGCTTGGTGATAGGGGACAAGGTCATATCCTACAATGGGTGTGCTGCTCAGATGTTCTTTTTTGTATTCTTTGTTACTGTGGAAAGTTACCTCTTGACCTCTATGGCCTATGACCGCTACGTGGCAGTTTGCAAACCCCTGCATTACCCAACCATCATGACAGCCAAAGTATGTGCTTGTTTGGTGAAATGCTCTTATGTCCTTGGTTTTCTAACTGCTGCTACTGATACTGGAGACACATTTTCTCTCCCTTTCTGCATGTCCAATGTGATACATCACTTTTTCTGTGACACTCCAGCCGTCATGACCCTGACATGTTATGATAGGCATGTTAATGAGCTGATTCTTTTCATTATTTCAAGTTTTAACATCTTCTTGGCACTCCTCGTTATCTTGATTTCCTACCTGCTCATATTCACTACAATTTTGAAGATGCACTCAGGTAAGGGACACCAGAAGGCTGTGTTGACCTGTGCTTCTCACCTAACTGCAGTCTTCCTATTCTATGGGACTTTCATTATTATGTACTTGCAGCCTGGCTCTAGTCACTCTATGGACAGTGACAAAATTATCTCTGTGTTCTACACCATGGTTATTCCCATGCTGAACCCTCTTGTCTACAGTCTAAGAAATAAAGAAGTGAAAAGTGCATTCAAGAAAGTTCTTGTGGGGCTGGAAAGAAGGTGAAGCATTTAAGAGCACTTGCTGCTTTTGTAGAAGTCGCAGTTTTTATTCACAGTACTCAGTGGCTCGAGACCATCTGTAATTCCAGTTCCAGGGAACACAATTCTTTCTTCTGGCCTCTGCAGACACCAGGCATGTACATGTTGTACAGATTTATTTACAGGCTTTAAACATTCAGACCCATAAAACACATAAGTAAATAAATTTAAAATAAAAGTGTTGTTGAGAAAGCAAAATACTCTCTGGATTAATGTTTTAGTGGCGTCCCCAGTAAGGTATTTCCTTCTTCTTAGGCCACTCAATGTTATTATTCAAATCTCTGTGGTCTCATGAGGAATTGAATAGAACTTTGTTCAATATTGTCATTTTCTTTGGTGATATCATCCGAAATGTAAAATAAAATAGGACAGTAAGTTCATTCAGTGAAGTATGTAATATTTTTTGTCTCACATTATATGGTACAAAAGACCCTAGAACTTAAAATATTAAAAATTTGAGCCAGACTTTGTTGTGCACAATTTTAATTCCAGCACTTGGAGGGTTTGGACAGACTGATCTCTGTGAGACTGACCTGGGGCTAAAAGGAGACTTGGTCTCAAAATGACAAAAAAAATAGCATTTCAGCCCCCTTTGGAGTAGCTATCAAAAGAAGACACAATATGATTTCATCCAAAAGATAAACTGCCTCATGAAAATAAATATGCAGAAAATGAGATCATAATTTATCTTAATGTAACTACCAACTGTTTACATTTTATTTCTAAGGATTTATTGATCTTAATAGTACCATTTTCTTTGGCAGCAGGGGTGTTTTGAAATGTTTATTTACTTTGTTGACAATCCATCTGAGCTATAAATTTTTCCCCTACTGTTCATGGTCCCCTACTGTTCACATGTTAACGTCTAACTTCTTAGCGTTCCTGGAGAACTCTAGGAATGCTCTTGCTTCTGATTTGCTGATTTCTTATCCTGCAATATTCCCTTCCTCACTTCAGGCAGTTGCTTCAATGCTCCCCGGGAAACCTATAGTCATTCCACCAACACAGACTTGCACTTTTCATCCTGTTTCATTCTTAGGCATATAAACATTCAAATATGATTCTTATTTCCTAATTCTGCCACTTAAAGTGCTGAAATTGAATGGAAATTCTCTGTGAACAAGTGCTTAATCTGATTATTTCACTGGAAATACATATATTACTTTAAAAAACTTTTATTTTGGAGCCTTTCATACATGATTATTTTCTTTGCATTATTTCCATCTCTCCCAGTCTTGTACCAACTCCTTCCATGCCCCCAACTCGCAATCAATTTCTTGTCCTCTGCTTTTCTTATAATTGTCACATATACACAAATGCTTATAAATACGCATGTATATTTAGGTCATTTCGTCCATTAGTGGTACTCATGTGTACCCGTGTTTAGGGATGTCCATTTGGGACTAGGTAACCTCTCAGGGAGTTAGTCCTCAGAGAAAACTGACTCTTCCTCCCTCAGCATCCATTGATTGTTTGTAGTTCTTCACATTGAGGAGGGACCCTGTGACATTCCCCCCATCCACCCTGGCATGTCAATTGGTTTTGTCATTATGTGGATCTTGTTAGGCTACCATACTGCGGAGATTTCATCAGTGCATCTTCCCCATCATTTCTAGAATGAAATAATTAGCAGCAGGTGTCTTGCCCCTCTGGCTGACATTCTTCCTCTCTGCTTCCAAGATGTTCCCTGAGCCTTGTGGTAGAGGTTGTATTGTGGATGTATCACTTAGGGCTGGTATGCCACAGTCACTTATTCTCTGCATTTGAACAGGTGTAGAACTCTGTAATAGTCTCCATTTGTTGCAAAAAGAATCCTCTTTGATGTGTGATGAAAGGTATACTTATCTGTAAATATAAGGATGATAATTTAGAGTGTAGTAAGAGATTACATTGGTCTAGGGAGATGACAGAAGTAGGTTTTTTTCTAAGGTCTGTGACCTCTCCAGCCATGCATACTTGACTATGTACAGTATGACACAATTTCCCTCACATTGAGGGGCCTTAAGTACAATTAGACAGATGTTGATTAAACCAAGATAAATAATGCCACTACTGCACCAATTGAGATAGATAGTTTGCTGGATCAGTCGTTGTGATTCTTATGCTTTACAACTGAATGGGATCTTTGAATAATTTTCTCCCTTGGCAGCTTGAATAGTATCTTCTGGTACAATGAGCGATGGTAGCTATAGAACAAAAAAAATCCCAGTGTTAGGCATGTGAAGCTTCTCTTTTAGTTGTTCAGGTTAGTGCAAGATACTCGTCAAATAATACAGACTACTGTCACAGCCCTTGATTGACTCCCAGACTTGAACATAAGACCCTAGTACTGAAGATACAAAATACTTAGAACACAGCACATACAGCAATAGAGTTGGACCTGATCTGAAAATCTCTTTCTTGAAGACTAGCTCTCATTGGATCAGAAGAAAACAATATGACTTTTGATTTCAAAAATTCCCAAACACCTGCATTAAAAGACAGCCTTAGTTGGACATAGAAGGTTGTCACAACAAATGACATCATGAAGTTGGAAAGGGGCTGTGTTGAGAAAAATATGGGGCGAGTTGGAGGGAGGAAATTGGTGTTTGATATAATCATGATTCATTGTGTACGTGTTTGAAGTAATCCAACAATAAAAATTATAGCTAAAAACTTCTTTTACTGAGTATTAAAATAGTCCCCCAGATTCCAAATTATACATGTTAATAGGCCACAAAAATTCTGAAAATTTCAAAAGAAGCATACCCCCTGACATGTGTGCAGTAATGATTCCAACACTTCCAGGCAATTGACAGTCTCAAACATTTCCCCATACCTAATCTCCTTCCTTTGACATTCTCCACAGTGTTTACTTCCTTTCCTCCCTTGCAGCAGACTATGGGCTGACAAATGGTGTACCTGACAGCCAATCAGAGCATCTCTCCTAAACGTCTTAATAAAAGAGTTAAACTGTTCTGGATTTACTCAGCTTTTTTTTTTTTTTCTTTTCCTTTTTTAAATTGAAGTTTGGTGAATTTTATACTGTACATTTGATCATATTAAATATTCCCTCTATGAGTTCCCCTGCCATCACATGCTTAGCTCTGAGTTGCAATATGGCCACAGTTCCACCCCTTTCCCCAGGGTGCCCCGTGTCACCCACTCTTTTTGAGGAATGGGTACTTTTCAGTCTGATTTATTGTCTCCATGTGAAAAAAAATGTTAGTACATTAGAAATGGGATATGGAAGAAAATATTGTAATTTCTAAACTCTGTAAGAAAGTTGAAATTATTTGGACATATGGAAGGATAAATGATATCAAGATTTTGTCCAGTAACCTGGATAGATTCGAATCATTCCTGTTAAGTCAGAGTAATTAATTCCTGTTTGATTTTGGGTCAAAATATTTTTCATTTGAATGTATTGGGTAGAAATAGAATTTCTAAAATTCTTAAGAGAGCACTAATAGTCCAGTCATTTCTGCAAAGGAAAAAGGAATTTTAAAAATTTTTATTTATTATTTTTATTTTCTGTATGTGTGTATGGCCTGCATGTAGGTAAGTGCACCCATGTGATGCAATGCCCATGGAAGTCAGGAGAGGCTGTCGAATCCCCTGGGACTGGAGTTACAGACAGTTGTTAGCAGCCATGTGGGTGCTGGGATTTGAACCCGGGTTTTCTGAAAGAAAAACCAGTGTTCTTAACCGCTAAGCCATTTCTTCAGTCCCAGGAAAAATGAATTTTTAAATCAAAGAGTTATGGCTAATTGTATATAATGTTATTTTTGTTTTAAATTTGGCTCTAACTGTAATTGTTGTAATAGAGAAAAAGATTTTTTTTTGACCACTTAGTTTTGGCTAAATATTACAGAATTCTCAAAAGACAGTGAAAACTGACATTTAAAAAAGTGTTTAATGGGGCTAGAGAGACAGCTCAGTTGTTAAGATCCCTTAGTGCTCTTACAGAGGACCCAGTTTCAATTCCCAGCACCCACGTGGTGACTAAAAACTGTCGATAACTCCAATTCGAGGGAAATCTGATGCTTTCTTCTGACCATCGCAGGCATTGCATGACACAGGTGCACTTACACACATGCAGGCAATACACTCATATACATAAAATAAAAATAAATTTTCAGAAGTGTTTAATGACCAAATCTGGATTTCAATTTCCTGCCATAGTCCCACAAAATTGCCATATTATTGGTAATAAGTTAAAAGATGGTCTTTTTCAAAGATTTGCCATTTCTGTGCCTGCTTTCAATAGCTAAATATTCATGTTTAATTTTTAAGTGCAAAATGTTCACTCAAGGCATGATCAATACCTCCACCTTCTGTCATTATTGGGTAAATGACACAATACACCTTATTAGAAAAAGTTTTCCTAATATTTAAATATTTCATCATATGGTTGATAATTTGTTAGATTTCTCTAAAGATAAAAATCTAATTGTGTTG
>NW_008350463.1:12400-12980 GCF_000622305.1 Nannospalax galili
CTAAAGGTCCTTAGTATTAGTTATCATAATGTATTGGAATTTTTGTTCTTAGTATTTTATTTAAAATGTCTCTGTATTTAATTTTGTCATTGCTGAGTTGTACTTTATGTGTTCTCTACACTGTCCCCTTATCGGTACATGATTTAAACTTTTTTGCTACTGTCCCACGGTATCCTTTTCTTATTTGTCTACTTATTCAGTTATTCATTTATTTTTGTAGTGCTAAGGACTGACTCCAGAGCCTTGCCCATGTTAGGTAAACACTCTACTACTGAGCTATTTCCCGAGTCCTTGTTCCTCACTCTCTTGTTAACTTACTTTGATGACCAAATGTGTAAGATTGAAGTTCAGTTTAATTATTTTTCATCTTGTTTTTTGCATTTCTTATGCTAGTGTAGATATATTTGCCAAGACTTAGGTTCAGAACATTTGTTTATTCTATTTTAGAAACATTTTTAATTTTTTAAAATTTTTATTTTATGTATGAAAGTGCAGCTGTGTCATGCAGTGCCTGAGAAAGACAGAAGAGGGTTTTGGAACCCATGGAATTGGAGTTATAGATGACTGTTAGCCACCATAT
>NW_008350463.1:13820-14545 GCF_000622305.1 Nannospalax galili
TGAAATCAAGAAGTATGTGTTCTTTTTCAAGATTATATTGGCAGTTCAGAGTCTTTTGCACTTGCATATAAACTTTATTAGTTTTCTTATTTTCATTAACATTCCATTAGAGTTTGGCACAGACTGTTTGGCAAAGTAGGAGACACTTTGTAAGCTGTCATTCAAAATCTCTAATGAGGAATTGCTATCTACAGAGTCACTACATCTAAAAACAGGAAGCCTTGTCAATGTCTGTGTCAGGAGACAGACCACCAGGGTGTAATACATGCCCTTTGATCCCTACCTCCAGAAAAGACACACAGCAAACGTTTGCAGAATTCACTGTCTTCAGTGAATTCACACTTGCTTATCTGTGATGAAACAGGCATAGGTAGACAAGCAGATAGGAGCTCTGAACATCACTATTTTTTGTGACCTATGCTATTCATGTCATACCACAGTTTATAAAATCAAATATTAGACTAAATCTTCTGGAATTCCTGATATCTACTAAAAATTGTTCTCTGGATCATATGTATGTGGGCTAGCAATATTCTTGATCATCTAATAAGGATGAGAAAATATTTTGCTTTTCCTTTGAGCTATCATTTGATTATGTTATCTGATGTCAGGCAGGGTCTCTTGAGCTTACAGAGCAAACCTGTAACTACTCTGTATGCCTGGAGTGTAAAAGATGTGATACATCAGCTGGACTTAAGGGTTCATAGGAGACTGTAGGTGAAAGA
>NW_008350464.1:0-222 GCF_000622305.1 Nannospalax galili
TTCTCCAAAGAAACAGAGCCAGTAGAATGAATATATATGTATAGGGATTTAGTAACTTAGCTCACAGGATAGAGTCCAAGTAGTCCAACAATGGCTGCACCACACTGGAGAGGCTGAGAATCTGTAGTCACTCAGTCCACATGGCTGGATGTCTCAGTGGTTCCAATCTGATGCTGAAGGCCTTACAAATTCCCAAAGATCAGCTAGTCTTCAGTCTACAGC
>NW_008350465.1:0-231 GCF_000622305.1 Nannospalax galili
AGAACGGCGAGGGGGGTGATGGAAGGGTGAATGTCGCTTAGGGAGTCCCGGAGCGGCTGCGCTATAGACTTACCCCAAGAGGCCTGAGGATAGTAGTGCAGGCTAGGAGAGTTAGCAGGTGGTGCAGGCCCATGGAAGCAGAGAGAGGTGAGGGCGAGGCCAGGACCAGAAGTGGTGCTCCTGGAGCCCAAGAAAGGGACTGGGTTGCTCTGGGTGAGAAGGGTCAGGAAG
>NW_008350465.1:304-744 GCF_000622305.1 Nannospalax galili
GGGGGATGGAAGGGTGAATGTCGCTTAGGGAGTCCCGGCGCGGAGAGCTGCGCTATAGACTTACCCCAAGAGGCCTGATGATAGTAGTGCAGGCTAGGAAAGTTAGCCGGTGGTGCAGGCCCAGGGAAGCAGAGCCCATTTCTTCTTTGACCAAAGGGTTATGTGTTACTTTTAGAATCTTGGTCCTTTTTCCTGATACCTTTTAAAAACTAATTCCCAGGGCTGGAAAATGGATCAGCAATTAAGATCACTGGCTGCTCTTGCGGAGGACCCAGGTTCTAATCCAAATAGGCACATCATCCATAATTCCAGTTCCAGGGGCTCTGATGCTCTCTTCTGCCCTCCATGGACATTGTATGACACAGGTGCACTTACGTATATGCAGGCAGTACACTCATACACATAAAAAGCTTTTTTTAAGTTAAAAAAGTGATTCCCAG
>NW_008350466.1:0-300 GCF_000622305.1 Nannospalax galili
ATACTTCAACTTAATTCTCCTATCAGAATCATAAACAACCAAAGAAATTCATATGCCAAAATCACAGCGAAAGAATAATAAAATGGAAAGCCAAAATACTATGTCCCCACCAAACTCCACCAGTCCTGTAGAAGAGTTTTACAAGGAGAACCCCCTAGAGATAACCGAGGACACTGAATTTAAAAGAACACACAAACAAACAAATCAAAGAACTAAAAGAAGACAGAGATAAAATCCTGAATGAATGCACAAAAGAGACAGAAACATTGAAGAAAACTCGGGCAGAAATGAAGAAGGAAG
>NW_008350467.1:0-61491 GCF_000622305.1 Nannospalax galili
AGGAGCTGACCTCTCCACTACTGTCTTTTCCTTTGTGCTTAATAAACATTTCGGTTGGGCTGGAGAGATGGCTCAGTGCTCTTCCAGAGGACACAGGTTCAATTCCCAACAACCTACATGGCAGCTAACAATGGTCCTTAACTCCAGTTATAGGGAGTCTGATACCTCTTCTGGCCTCCATGGACTCTGCACAACACAGGTACACTTACATGAAGGTCAAACACTCATGCACATTAAATAAATAATCTTGGTGAAGCCAGGCATGGTGCTGCATGCTTGTAAACCCCTCAGGAGGCAGAGGCAGGAATATCACAAGTTTGAGGCTGGCCTGCTCTACAAAGTAAGTTCTAGGAACAACTTACTAAATCTAATTAGTGCTGTCTTTTGGGATGTTGATTGATCTTTTGACTTTGTAATGTTGCCTTATGCTGATCTGTTTATTTCCCTTCTACATTATTTGATTCCATCAGTGTGAACACAGAGCGACTTCATTATGTAGGGCATAATGATCCACTTTGAAAAACACCTTTTATTCATTTAATAATTTCATACATTAAATCGCATGTATGAATCAAAACAACCTTTTGAATTGAACACAGAAAAGGAATAGAATCTCCCTGAAATGTAGTCAGGAGGTTTTAAGAATGCACTGGGGGCCAGGCATGGTGGCGCACGCCTTTAATCCCAGCGCTCAGGAGGCTGGCAGAACTCTGAGTTCAAGGCAAGCCTGATCTACATAGTGAGTTCCAGGACAGCTGGAGCTACTGGGAGACCCTGCCTCAAAAAGACCAAAAAAAAAAGTAGCACAAATGTGATGATGAGTATCTGTAATCCCAGCTCTTGGGAGAAGTTGGAAGATAGAAGGATACAGTTCAAGGCTACCTTTACTTATACACCTTGTCTCAAAACCCCGTGTGTGTATGTGTGTGTGTGTGTGTGTGTGTGTGTGTGTGTGTGTTTCTACATGTGAGTGCAGTGCCCTTGAAGGCCAGAAAAGGGTATCTGATCCCCTGAAGCTGGAGTTACAGGGCAGTTGTGGGTTTCCCAACTGAACTCCAGTCCTCTGCAAGACCAGTACAACAATCTGCCTAGTCCCCCCCCGCCACCACCCCTTTCTGAGACGTGGTCTCACTATATAGCCCTGACTGGCCTCAAACTCACAGAAAACCCTCTGCTTCTGCCTCTACCTTGTGAGTGCTGAGATTAAAGGCATGTGCGACCACACCTAGCCCTAAGCCTCCGTTTGTGTGCGTATGTATACGTATCTGTGTAATTGTCAGTATGTGTATGAGTCTTTTGTCTGCATGGCTGTGTGTACGTGTGTGCATGGCTGGTACCCACAGAAGCCAGAAGGTGCCAGATCCCCTGGAATGGATAGTTGTAAGCTGCATGTAGGTGCTAAGAACTGAACCTAGGTCTTCTCAAGAGCAGTCAGTGCTCTTAACTGCTGCTGTGCCATCTCTTCAGCTCCCCTGAGCCTCTTTTTTTTTTATGCCTGCATGTAGGTAAGTGCACCGGTGTCATGTAATGCCCGCGGAGGATGGAAGATGCTGTCGGATCCCCTGGAACTGGAGTTAGGACAGTTGTTAGCTGCCATGTGGGTGCTGGGATTTGAGCCCAGATCTTCTGCAAGAACAGTCAGTGTGCTTAACCACTGAGCCATCTCTCCAGCCCCTGAGCCTCTTTTTTAAGTACTTTGTATCTTATTTTCCATGCCCCCAGCTTAGTAAACTGTATTCTATCACAGATCTCTGGTTCCAGTTCCTTTGGTCCTAAAATGCTGTTTAGATAGAAGGTGTTGGTGACAGAATACCTAAACTGGGTTCTTTATACAGAAGATATAGACTACACTCAAAGTTGGGGAGTTCAAAGAGTACACATAGTGTTAGCATGTGCTAAGCTCTATTGAGGGCCTCTGACTACATTACAGAATGGCAGGTGGGAGCATGTGCCAGGGAGAGTGAGACGGAAGCATAGAGGAGAATCAGTCAACATGGCAAACTTCCTTTATAATAACCTGTTCCTGGGAACTAGTCCAGTCCCACAAGAGCTACATTAATCTTTTTTTGAGGGTAGTGCCTGCTTGACCTAATTATTTCCCATCGGGTCCAATTTGAAAGGTTATACCATCTCTGTACCACTACGTAGGGCTCTAGCTTCCAGCACATGAACCTCTGGGGGCAAATTCAGAGCACATTCAGACCAAACCAGGTATGCTTGCTGTCAGTGGGTGACTGTCAGTGTTTCCAGGGGCCCTCATGGGGCAGAGGTGGACATCACATACTAACATGCACATAAACCTGTGGCCATAGTGAGTTAGTCCAGCCAAACACTATTGTATGGTTTATTATGGCCTTCCCTTTTACTTATTTGTAACTTATTTTAACAGTGGGAGACTTAATAACAAAATGATTAATTGGATAGATAATTGTGGATAATTATCTATAGTATATTTCCTTGCCTACTTCTAATACCCATGCGGGATAATTTGACAAAGTATAGTATAATTAGCCAGGAACCGCTTGTGATGCCAAAAAGTAAGAAAGTGTTTTGGTTTTGTTTTAGGTTTTTTTTTTTCCCCCAGAGGACTAAGGTTATAGCTCAGTAGTAGTATAGCCCTTAACTAGAGAACCTGAGGTCCTGTGTTTATTCCCCAGCAACACACACACAGGGGAGGTGGGGGTGGGGGGGGGAGAGAGAGAGAGAGAGAGAGAGAGAAATTTGAGGCTCAACAAACCTGTGAGAAATTATTAGTGAGTATAGCATTTGTTGGCAGCTCTTTTTGACTTTAACCTTGAAGTATCCAGTCATGACACTGTTAGCATAGGTTAGCTCTCCCCCTCCCACTTCCCTCAGTGTTTTGTTCAGACAGGTTGATTTGCTGGTATGTTCCTCCATTTTGGGTTCTCCTACATCTTGGGTGCATGCATGTGTGCGTGCGTGTTTAGGAAAATATATACAGCATTACTATGACTGGTGTGTTGCACGTTGCATAGGTGTGTATGCCATGGCTCACATGTAGAAGTCATTAGACAGCTTTGTGGAGTCCGATTTCTCCTTCACCTTTATATAGATTCCAGGGATCAAACTCAGGTCAGGCTTGTGTAGCAGGTGCCTTTACCCACTGAGCCATCTTTCCAGCCCTATTACTATGATTTTGCAATGAGATTTAGATTAAAAACTGATACTTAGAATCACTCTCTTATTCCCAGTCTTTCTTTTGAGGCAGGGTTCACATAACCTTGGCTAGCCTTGAACTCGCAGTAACAGCAGTACTCCTACTTCAGCTTCCCCTCCCAAACGCTAAGATAACAGTGATTTATCACGTCTGGCTCTGTACTTCTTCACAAATATGTATGTATTCTCTTTTTTATACACAATGAGGAGCGTGCTATAGTCTTTTTGCAGTTTGCTCCTTGGAGTTGCATACCAGTTAAAAACTAATGCTCGGGCTGGAGAGATGGCTCAGTGCTTACTCTCTTTAAAAAGGAGGGGCCTGGAGAGATTGCTTGTTTGCTCATCTAGATTTGGGTTTGGTTCCCAACTCCTATGTGGCAGCTGACATCTGTCCTTAACTCCAGTTCCAGGGGATCCAACACTCTTCTGGCCTCCAAGAGTACCAGGCACCAATGTGATGCACTTACATACATGGCAAGCAAAACACTCATACACATAAAAATAAGATTTTTTTTTTTTTTTTAAAGTATGTCACTAAAACTGGGCATAGTAGTGCGCACATCTACACAATCCAGCGTTCTGGAGGCTGAGTCACTAAGCCCACCCTGTACAAGTAGAGCAGAATTAAGCTCTGCCTCATGAAAGAAAAGTATCGAATAATTTGTGTGTATGTTTTTTTTTACTTTATGTTTTTACAGAACCAGTACATAATCAATAAAGTCAAGAAATTCACATCTCACAGCTGCCATTATCAGATCCATGTCATCCCCTGATGTCCAGTGTAAGCAAGGACCCAATTTTAGTATCCTTATGTTTCATAGGAGTTTTGTTTTTTGAGACAGGGTCTGACTATATAGGTCTGGGCTGGCCTGGAACTCAGCTGGCCTGTGTAGACCAGGCTGGCCTTGAACTCACAGAGATCCATCTGCCTCTGCCTACTGAGTGCTGGGATTAAGGGTGTGCGCCACCACACCAGGCTTTTTTTCTCAAACCTGCAGTTTCCCTGCACTTTCATGACTTGGATGAGCTTTTCAAAAGCTAGTTATTTTATAGACCACCCTTCACTTTGGGCTTCCTTCCTGTGACTGAAGTAATGCCTCAGCATTATCATACAAGGGGGCTGTGCTCCTAGTGTGCTCTGGGAGGCATTGATCCATCCCACTACTTTGGTAGCATGACTAAGGTGCTCCCTTCTAGGTTTATCCACTGTAAAGTTCCCCTTTGTCTCTATGTTTCTGTGAGTGGGTAAGCTCACTATTTACTGTTCTATTAACATTTCCACTCCAACATTTTACAATGTGAGTTAGATTCTAGTCCGGGGAGAAAAAAAAAGTGTTATTTGGTAATTGGCTTAATTTGAAGATGGTCTGTAGATCATAGTACTGTCACCAAGATCTCAGTCTGGACTTCCTTTGCTCCATGGTCCTTATGATCTCCATGGAAAGAATTTAGATGAGGCATACGCATAGTGTAGAAAATGGGTAGAGATTATTGTGAAGGGGTGTACACATTCAAAGGGTAAATGTGGACAGTATCCAAAGGAACCATTGCTTTTATCTGTACTTCAAGCAGGCTTTATATAATTTCTAAAGTCTCTAGAACGGGCAGCTTTTCCTGAGGGATCTTTACCTGTCCAACTGATTTGACAGGCCTGTTTGGATTGACCCTTACAAGAGGGGACTATGGGATGTCTTGTTCTCTTTCAGAAAATCTCTTAAGATAGAAATGTTACAGGGTTTAGGACTTCTGGAACCAAGGTTAGATAAGTTATCTATGACATCTCCTCCTAGGGCCATTCTTCTAACTAGTAATTAGAGTCCTTGACTTTATGAGGATCCATCTTGTCCTCCAAGCCTACTAATATCTACCTGCCTACCTCTAACAGCATTATGTCATTGTTAATTTTCTGTTTATTTTTTTATATGACAGCTCATTGTTTTGCTAGCATGGGCTACAGGGATCCCACTTTAGCCTCTTAAGTATCAATTTTCTGGTTTTGATGATTGTTTTGTGGTTATAGATGGTAACATTGAGAGACTTAGACTATGCTGAACTAATATTCTAAATGCTTAATCTGTTAATGCATTCTCTCTCTCTCTCTCTCTCTCTCTCTCTCTCTCTCTCTCTCATCTTGCTGTCATATAAGGGACTCATGTCTCCAAGTGCCTCAAATAACCACTGGCCTCTGTTTGAATCTCCATCCCTCTAGCTCCTCAGTTAAAGATCTCTGATGATCGGCTGACTGTGGTCGGAGAGAAGGGCTACTCCATGGTACGGGCATCTCACGGGGTACGGAAAGGTGCCTGGTACTTTGAAATCACTGTGGATGAGATGCCACCAGATACTGCTGCCAGGCTGGGCTGGTCCCAGCCCTTAGGTAAGCTGGGGTAGATGTGGAATCACAGCACATAGAGAGATTTAGACCCATCTGGTCTGGTGTTTGAGATTACTTGATTTACTAGATAATGGTCATAAAATTAAGTTCCTGAACAATTAGCCAGTTTGGTATTCCTAGATACCGTGAGAAAGTTTGTAAGCCGTTTACAAAATTGGCAAAAAATGTGAAATGAAAAGAAGTACCTTTTTCCTTTAACAAGCCGTAGTTGACTTGTCGTCCTCTGACCTTCATGTGTCTTTTTTATTGGGACAGGTAACCTTCAGGCTCCCTTAGGTTATGATAAATTTAGCTATTCTTGGCGGAGCAAAAAGGGAACTAAGTTCCACCAGTCTATTGGCAAGCACTACTCATCTGGCTATGGGCAGGGGGACGTCCTAGGATTTTATATCAATCTTCCTGAAGACACAGAGACAGCCAAGTCACTGCCTGATACTTACAAAGATAAGGTGAGATTGTCCTCCTCCCAGGGCTTCCTGGCTTTGAAGAGCTCTGCAGCCAGTGCCTGTAGCTATGGCCTGTGTTCTTGTAATGGTGACCCACAGTATATGTTTTCCCTGTATTTTGTAATGAAGATTTTCAGACAAAAAAAATTGGAAGAATTTAGCCAGGCATGGTGATGCACACCTTTAGCTCCAGCACTTGGGAGGCAGAGGCAGGTGGATCTCTGTGAGTTCAAGGCCAGTCTGGTCTACATAGTTCCAGGTCAGCTGGGGTACAGGGAGACCCTGCCTCAAAAAGACCAAAAACAACCTGGAAGAATTTAAGGGTCAGTATTGGAATAGTCACCTAAATTCTACCATTAACATGTTATGCATCTATTCTTCCATCTTTTTTTATGTACCACTTGGAAATTGACAAACATCATTGTAATCCCTTTAACAGGTACATCAGGATGCCTATCATAACTGTTGTTCAACTTATTTTTTTCTTTTGATATAAATTTTATTTCGAATGAAACCCAAGTCTTCTATCAGATGCAGTATCTAAAAAAATGTTCCAAGGCTAAGTATGGTGGTTTCACCTCTTTAATCCCAGCCCTTGGGAAGCAGAGGCAAGTGGATCTCTATGAAGCCAGCTTGGTCTAAAAAAAAATCTTTAAAAAAAGCTCAGTATTTGTGATCAAATCTAGTGCCTTCTACATACTAGGGAAGCACCCTACCACATGCCTAATTCTATTTGTTTTTTAAAATACCTTTTTTTTTTTTTGAGGATTTATTTTTGTTGTTTTGTTTTTTTTTGGTCTTTCTGAGACAGGGTCTCCCTGTAGCCCCAGCTGTCCCAGAACTCACTATGTAGACCAGGCTGGCCTCGAACTCACAAAGATCCCCTGCCTCTGCTTCCCAAGTGCTGGGATTAAAGGCATGCGCCACCATGCCTGGCCCTATTTTTGTGAATTTTAACTTATGTGTAGATAGGAGCATGTAAAGTCTGATTTTTCAGATTTTTCTTTTTTGTTGTACAATCTTTGAGTACCCTCAAAGGCATATCCTCCCATGTTTAGAAAATATACTTTTTAGCCCTTATATGAGGTCACTTTGAATTAATTTTTTGCTTATAGTGTAGAAGTTGAGCTTTTTTTGTTCCTCATAGGAATGTCCATAATCTCTCACTTTATTAATTGCATCACACTGCTAATTTTTACTTCACATTCTGCCATCAAATGCATTTCTCATATGCCTGATTTTTCTGGAACTCTGAAGTCCTCACAGGATTTTGTTTGGTGGTTTTTTGAGACAGGGACTCACTTTCTAGGACCTAGTTGGCCTGTGTAGGAAATTTTTACTTTTTTTTGCTTTTTCATTTATATTATAAATATTTGGGAGTTTGGTTTTGGCTTTTTAAATTATTTGTTTTTATTTTATGTGTATGAGTGTTTTGTCTGCATGTAAGTGCACCACATGTGTGCACTGCCCACAGAGGCCAGAAGAGGGTGTTGGAACCCCTGGAACTGGAGTTAGGGATGGTTGTTGGCTGCCATGTGGGTACTAGGAACTGAACTCGGGTCCTCTGTAGCAGTGCTCTTAACTGCTAAGCTGTCTCTTCAGCTCCCTGAACATTTTTTTAAAGTAAATAATTTAATAGTACTATATCCATGTAACAGAATAACATGGAGCTGTTCAGAAGCCTCATGTGAAATGATCCTCACCCTCTGAGATAGCTTATCAGGGAAAGGCACTTACTGCCAAGCCTGATGAGCTGAGTTTAATTCCTGGGGACCCACATTGTGAAAGGAGAGAGCCAACTCCTATAAATTGTCCCCTTGGCATGCACATGTGCACGTTTGCTCCTCACACACAAATAATAGTAAAATGTAATTTAAATATTTTAAAAATGTGATCCCTGATATATATTGAGTGAATGGCTTGGAGTTTTTTGTTGTTCTGTTTTGTTTTGAGACAGGGTCTCCCTGTAGCCCCAGCTGGCCTAGAACTCACTATGTAGAACAGGGTGGCCTTGAACTCACAGAGATCTACCTGTATCTGTCTCCTCAGTGCTGAGATTAAAGGTGTGGGCCACCATGTCTGGCATGACTTGTTTCTTTGTGAGATTATCTAATGTCTATTTTTTTGCGAGTGTTTTAATTTTGGAGGCGCTGTGGCTAAGGGACTTGAGAGATTGTTCATTATATGTGCTTTTATAGCTTATGAATATTCTATACCATCTTTAATTATGTATGTGCTAAGGAATTAGTTTTTTTTTGAGGGGGGGGGATCTTTTTGAGACAGGGTCTCCCTGTAGTCCCAGCTGGCCTGGAATTCACTTATGTAGACCAGGCTGGCCTTGAACTCACAGAGATCCACCTGCCTCTGCCTCCCAAGTGCTGCGATTAAAGGCATGCGCCACCACGCCTGGCCTCAGTTACTGTTTTTTGTTTTTTTTTTTTAAGAAGCATTTAGTAGTTCAAACTCTGACAAAACTTGGTAACAAAGACTTGTGGCTTCTGTGGAGAATATAAGGACTGTGTGTTGTGTATGTCTGACTCTGTTCTCCATGATGATGTAGCTAACGCTTCACTGTATCTTTCTTTCTCTTACTGGATTTTCAAGGCTTTGATAAAGTTCAAGAGTTATTTGTATTTTGAGGAAAAAGACTTTGTGGATAAAGCAGAGAAGAGCCTAAAACAGACTCCCCACAGTGAGGTGAGTCATTCATAAAAATGTCAGCCTAATATGGCTTTGGAGATTGAAACTCCGTAATGATGAAAGTGAGGCAAATGAAGCCCAAGGAGACAGAATGGATTTCTGGATAACACTTCTCCCAACCGCAGAGCAAGCTCGAAGTCCTGTCTGCTGATTGAGTGGGTTCTCTGTGTCATTTTCAACTATGAGAGGCAAGATGGTGTTCTTCTTGAGACACCGTAGAGAAAAGGGTGTAGAGAGTGACCTGGTAAGGAACTGAGCAGTTTAAGAAGCAAGTTAGAGAGCTTTATTCGTTTTATTGGAGGAAATGTCAAGTACAGAGGAGACTCTGCTATGCAACCTGGAGATACCAGGGGCTAGAACTCCCCCTGGTCCCCTCTTCCCAGGAAGCATGACTACAGCCAAGGTCACAGCACATCTGAGTCAACCTCAAGGACCAGAAATCCAAGGAGAAAGAAAAGTAGGGAGGAATAAAGTTCTGAAAAGCCGTGTGGGTCAGGAATAGAAGTGTGGCAGATAAACTAGAGTTCTAAATGTTTTGGGGAGGGAGAAAAATATATATATGTATGAAATAGTCAAAAGTCTAAAGATGATATAGGCAAGAAAAAAAGTTCTTGCTGGAAAGAAGAGTCTTTTCCTGATACTTCGTATAAACACAGTATATTGAAAGCTGGGTAGCTAATCCCAGTGCTTAATGAGGTGGAAGCAGGAAGATCAGGGTTCAGGATTATCCGTAGCTACATAGTGAGTTGGAGGCCAGCCTAGACTACAGAAGACCCTTTCTCAATCCCTCTTCCAAATAAAGTGTAATCAGTATAGAACTCTTTAGTATATGTTACATGGGAATTCAGAAATAAGAAACCTGAAGCCAACTGAAATGATACATGTTTACATTAATTTTACTTGAAAAATGGAAAATATATAAATTTATCTTAAATTATTATACAAGAAATGTTCTCAGAATGAGACATTATCATTCTGATAGTAACACTTCCTTTTTGAGGCCGGGGTGTCACTCTGGCCCTGGCTGTCCTGGAACTTGCTATGTAGAAGTAGGCTGGCCTCGAACTCACAGAAAGCCACATGCTTTTGCCTCCTGAGAGCTGGGGTAAAGGTGTGTGCCACCTTACCTCGCTTAGTAGCACTAAGTGTTCTCCAACTGAAGTTTTTGGATTTTTTTTTTTTTTTTTCCAAATTTTGAAGTAAAACCTTGATCTTCGTTTCAGATAATATTCTATAAAAATGGTGTCAGTCAAGGTGTGGCTTACAAAGATATTTTTGAGGGAGTTTACTTTCCGGCCATCTCATTGTACAAGAGCTGTACGGTATGTACCCTGTGTTATATACCTGTGCATATAACTTGAAGTATGTAAATGGGTTGTGATGAGTCATTGAGTTCTAGAAAGAAATCTGAATAGCCTATGGGTGGCATGGAAATGTACTGCTACTATTACTGCTGGCCCCAAAGCATGTGGACGTTGTAGTAGTGTTTGCTTGGGCAAAAAGTACATAGTCAGTATGCACAGTACATCCCTTTGAGTGTACTACATAGTGTCATTGTTTAATGTGAAAGACACAAAGTATGTATAGGCATAAATCATCTTAGTGTCATGTTTGATGACCTGCCATCAATAACTTCTTTTTAAAAAATTTTTATTATATATACGAATGTTTTGTCTGCATGTATGTAAGTGCCTTCAGTGCCTGTGGAGGGCATAGGATCCCTTAGAACTGGAGTTAGGAGCTATTGTCAGCTGTCATGTGTGTGCTGGGAACCAAACCCAGGTCCTCTGCAAGAGCAGCCAGTGCTCTGAACCGCTGAGCCATCTCTTCAGCCCCAGAAACTATTGTTTGCTTTTTAAAAATTATGATCCATCATGAAGGGACTATCATTGGGGCCTGTCTAAAAAGGAAAAATTGGGGATGGAGAGATGGCTCAGTGCTTCAGAGCACTGACTGCTCTTGCAGAGGACATGGGTTCAAATCCCAGCACCCACATGGCAGCTACGCATCATCCTTAACTCCAGTTCCAGGGGAATCCAAAGCCCTTTTCTGACCTCGGAGGCAATGCACAACTTGGGTATACTCACATACATGCAGGCAAATACACTCATATACATAAAGTAAAAAATTATATATTTTTTTTTTTAAAAAAAAGGAAAAAATTAAGACATGGAGATATCCATGTATTAGTCTGTCATTATCTACCATTGAACAAAGGTAAGCAATCTTTAGATTTCTAAACAGAAATCAAGTAGAAGACTGTTTCTGATTTCTAATTGCTGATTGACATTAGGATGTTGATCACTTGTTTTGGGGTTGTTTTTGTTTTTTTTAGACAAAGTCTCCCTGTGACCCCAGCTGGCTAGAACTCTGTAGACCAGGCTGGACTCGATCTCACAGAGATCTGCCTGCCTTTGCTTCCTGAGTGCTGGGATTGCACACCTGGTGGTGTTGACCACTTTTAGCAATGTTAATATATATCTTGTTTGTTTTATTTATACCCTAATTATAATATCTACATTGTTTCTGTTTTAATTCAGGACTTTGCTATATAGTGTAGGCTGGCCTCAAACTCAGGATCCTCCTGCCTCTGGAGTGCTGGGATTATACATAGGTGTGTGCCACATTCCCAGTTCCTGTAGCTTCCTTTAAAGTGGAAATGTTGCCTATCAAGTAAAATTCTGTGTGTTTTCTTTTTCCAAATTTTCTGTATTTGCTTGAATTGAACTTACCCAGGTTTCCATCAACTTTGGACCGTCCTTCAAATACCCTCCGAAGGATCTCACCTACCACCCTGTGAGTAACATTAAAATTACTGTATGCATCCTTGATAGCTCTGTTACTCACTGTAGCTCTTACAATCACCCATTTTCCTGTTTTCATTCCTCCTGCAGATGAGTGACATGGGCTGGGGTGCTGTGGTGGAACACACGCTGGCTGATGTTTTATATCATGTGGAGACAGAAGTGGATGGGAGACGCAGTCCCCCCTGGGAGCCTTGACCAGTCCCCGGGCTTCAGACTTGGACTTTCTGTGGAATAATATTGGGGTCTTGGTTTCTGTTTTTTAACTATCAAATGTTCTCCCAAAGATGCTGCAGTAGACAGCCTCTAGGTTCATCAAGTTAAGAGTCCTGGTAGAACCGGACAGGTTCCCTGCCTTTCCGTATTCCTTCCCCATGTCCAGCAACCGCTCTTACCTTGTGTGCCATAAGACAGCTGCTCACCTTCAAGATCCCACAAACTCCCTGTGAAACTGGTGCTGTACCACATGCCTGCCATCTGGGAATTGTTACCTTACTGTATTTTTTAAAGAGATGAAAGTCTTGTCCAAGCAGATAGCTTATTTAAAGACGTCTGCTTCTGTGGCCATTGACTCCATCACACCTGATTTCTTGGAGGTGGTGAACCTGTTTCTGAGAGCAGCTGATAGCAGTGGTAGTGCATTCCAAACCCGTCTAATAAAGCTGTTTGCTTTTGAGGTGGAGCTTGGGGAATCTCTGAAGCTAGTAAGTCTCTAAGAATTGTAATTGTGAAGGAAACGTGTCTGCAGCTGTAACAGAATTAGAACTCTTCTACCATAAAACTTCTTTTCCAGTTTGGGTGGTGCTTGGCTCTTCTTCAGGTTGGACTCCTCTTAGTGACAGTGTCCGAAGTGTGGGCAGTATAAGAAGGGGAGTCGTTAGTGAACGAGGAAGGCAGGTTTCTGACATGTCTCAACCCGTCCTGTTCCCCATTTTCCCTGGGCAGATCAAGCACCTCCTTTATCCTATAAAAATTGGAATCAACTCTGTGAGTTTGAGGCCAGCCTGATCTACATAGTGAGTTCCAGGTCAGCTGGGGCTACAGGAAGACCCTGTCTCAAAAAGACCAAAAAACAAAAATTGGAATCAAAGGGGCAATGGCCTCCCTCTGGCTCTTCCTTCTAAACGTGGTGGTGATGTGTGCAGGTCGTTCTCCTGCCTGTCCTCTGGTGATTGTGGTGACTTTCAGAATCAGGAAAGTGAGACTGAACCTTCCTTTGAGATCCTTTAATGTCTTCCCTTGCTCTTTTTTTTTTAAATCTTTTTTTTTAATGTGTGTGAGTGCATTGCCTGCATGTGTGTAAGCACACCCATGTTGTGCAGTGCCCTCAGAGGTCAGTGGCCATGTGGGTGCTGGGAATTGAAATCTGGTCCTCTGCAAGAGCAGTCAGTGTTCTTATCCCTAAAGCCATCGCTCCAGCCCCACTCCCAACATCCCATCTCTTTTTTAATGCATCAGTCTTGTGGCGAATGCAAACCCCTAGGATTACCCAAAGTCTGCTGTGTGCATGTTCTACCTGAGCTGGGTGCTGTTGTCACAGTCGGCATAAGCCATGCTCTTGATTATCTTATTTTTGTTTCACTATTCAAGAGTTTTCCCTAGGCTCAAGTGAACATTATTTGACACACATGGCAATACTGAAAATACAGGTGTCTCCTACTGAACCACCCAGATTCCTTTTTTCCTTATCTTAGCAGGAAACCTAACAGTATGACTGCAGGCATGGTGCAGCCTGTGATCTCAGCACTTAGCAGGCAGAGGCACGTGGATATCATGAGTTCCAGGCCTGTGAGTGAGTGAAGCTAGCCAGAACCACATAGTGAAACAGTGTCTCAAAAAAAAAAAAAGAGGCCTGGCCTGGTGTGGTGGTGCACCTCTTTAATCCCAGCACTTGGGAGACAGAGGTAGGTGGATCCTGAGTTCCAGACCAGCCTGGTCTACAGAGCAAGTTCCAGGCAGCTGGAGCTACAGGGGGACCCTGTCTCAAAAAAATAAAAAAAAAAAGAGGCCTGGTTATAAAGTGAGTTAAGAGTTTGAAGGACTCCCAAAAGAGGATGTTATTTAGAAGCTTGAGGTAAATTCTTGGGAGTATTAAGTAAGCACATACAAGTTGTATACCTACAGTCCCGCCTAAATTACAAAGCTAGATGTTTGTATATTCGGCATTCATAATGTTGAGAGTCCCCAAAACATTAATTTACTTTGTGTTCAAAAGAAAAAGAGGGCTGGTTGTGATGGGTCACACTTAATCCCAGCACTCAGGAGGCTGTGGCAGGAGGGTTGACATGAGCTCTCAGCCAGCTTGGGCTACAGAGTGAGATGTCCTTTTTGGGGGGGTCTTTTTGAAACAGGGTCTCCACGATGTAGCCCCAGCTGGCTTCAATTCCCAGAGATCCGCCTGCCTCTGCCTCTGCCTCCCAAATGTTAGGATTAAAGGTGTATTTTTTGGACATGGTCTCACGCTAGCCCTGGATGGCCTAGAACTCCCCATGTAGATCATGCTGTCCTTTACAACTCAGGGATCCACAGTCTGCCTCTGCCTCCCAAGTGCTGGGATTAAAGGTGGTGTGGTACCACATCCAGTGAGGCTGTCTTAAAAGAACAAAACTAAAAACCAGCTGAAAAAGTGCAGGCTTAGACGTGCATGAATTAATGAGGTTCACTCAAAAGAAGATTAAAATAATATCCATCTGTAGGTTCCTATAACCAGGTCACCATTGACAACCTTTATTCAAATGTAAAATGAAACAAATGCATAAAATCTTCAACACGAAACAACTACATGGTTGGAAGGAGGAAACTAGAGTCCAGTTTAAAATAGCAGTGTTCGCTGTACTCAAAACCAGCATGCTTGTTGCTTTATGGTATCTGAGCAAATGACTGTTTTCTCAGCTGATCCTGAGCAATGACTATCATAGAAACACTTCTCTAACTGTCCTCCCTCACCCTGCAGTTCCTGGATGAGCAACACTCATCTGTGTCAAGAGTAGACTGAGACACAATCAGAATAACATAATATCAGTTGTTAGATTTTACTACTTCAATAAATACCAGTGTCACCACTAGAAAGGACAAAATAATGGACCAGCAGCATAGCTCAACTGGTAAAAGTCCTTGCTGCCAAGCCTGACAGCCTGAGTTTGAGCCCCAGGACCTACAGGGTGGAGGGAGAGAACCAATGTCTGCGAGCTGTCCTCTGACCTTTACATACATGCTGTGGCACACGCATGCCCACATGTAAATTTATATAAAAAATAGAGTGGAAAAGCTTCAAATAGTAATTTTTTTTTCCATCCTTAACACACTCAGCAAAGGAATCCTATTAAAGACTTTATTGTTTGTGTATTCTGAGTGTGGGCACTGGTGCCATGGCACATGTGTGTAAGTTTGTGGGTAATTTTGTAGTCAGTTTTCTCCTTCCATCTTTATGTGGGTTCCAGGGTTCGAACTCTGGTCCTCCGGCTTGGTGGCAAGTGCTTTTAACCACTGAGCCAACTTGCTGGTCCCCCAGTTTATATCTTTAAAGAATAACTTCTCTGAATCCTGGAAAGCAGAATTTAGAATCTAGTGACTTCCTCTTTCCAAGTGACAATATTTTAACCTTTTCAAACAAAGTTGGTAGACAGGTTGATACCCGTATAATGTTGACTCCTGATTCCATAAATAATATTCACTTTAGCAATACTGGTCAAGCTCTCTTATTTGGCATTATCCTTTTAATTAGGCAAATGAAAATCCCATTATACCCAGATTTGGGGGGCTATTAAATGCCACTTATGAAAAGTTGTGGGGTTTTGGGGGGGCGGGGGGGTTGGTTTATTCTGAGACAAGGTCTCACTGTAATCCAGGCTGCCCTGGAACTTACAGCAATTCACCTACCTCAGACTCTGCAAGTTGAGAATGCCGCTGTCAAGCCACCATGCTTGACTAGTTCTTTAAGAACTAATTTTAGGGTTGTACTTACTGTGAAAATGAATTTTTGGCAAGATTTTGGAAACAGATTCTAAACAACTGAATGATGTAAACCTCCAGTAGTTTCATTCCTTTAATGAGCTAAGAGATTTGGTTCAACTCACAGACTTGTTCCAGAACTCCTCCACTACAAAGTTGTAATCTACTGATATCTTTAAAGAGTAGGACTTTGAGACAAGCAGAGACTGAAGTTTTTGTCTGATGATTCTTTATTCTGACTGGTGCTGATGGAATCAATAAGAAAGCCAGTGTAATAACTAGTTTTATATTTCTTCTTAGAGAAAACTTGGAATATACACTCAGGGAAGACGAGTTGCTTGTTCTCGGTGTAGCCCTGGGCCTTCTGCAGAGGGACAGAAGGTCACATTCTAGGTAAGACCCTGCTTTGTACACATTGCCTTTAGGCAACAGTTCTGGGTCCTCAAGGCTTGTCATGTCAGCCACTAGCCTTTTTTTAAAAAAAAAAAAAAAAAAAAAAAAAAGACGGTCTCACTGTGTAGCCCAAACTGGCCTACAACTCCGAAGTCCACCTGCCTCTGCCTCCTGAGCGCTGGGATTAAAAGTGTGCCACCATGTCAGGTGTGCCACTAGCATTTTTAATAGGGTTCTTAGGTTGCTATGTAAGTGTAAGGGCCCAAAAAAGTTTAACAAATCTTAGTTTTCATTCCACAGCTCAATCAGTGAGGGAGATGGGTGTGGTGGTTTGGGCCTTTAATCCCAGCACTCGGGAGGCAGAAGCAGGTGAATCTCTGTGAGTTCAAGGCCAGCCTGGTCTACATAGTGAGTTCCAGGACAGCTGGGGCTACAGAGAGACCTGTCTCAAAAAGACCAAAAAAAAAATCAGTGAGAGAAATTAGAATCTCTTCCTCTGAGGGCCTTATCTCTATTTTCTTGGCATTAAATTTTTTACCAGTCAGTCCTAGAATCAAACTACAACCCTCCCATTGTCAGTAGATGAAGATCTTAAACAGACTTGCAGGCCTCCTGCAGGAATTTGCTGACAGCATGCAAGCCCGTGTAGCAGGTATAGTCAGGAATAGCAGGTTGGCCTAACACTGGGCTTCCAAGGCAGGGCTGGACTCTAGTCGCTTGCGCAGGTAGTTGGCAAAATCCATCTGGGTCTGTGATAAGACCTGGTTGATGATGGTCTTTGGCAGCCACCCCTGGAGAAGAAGGTAGAGCATTTGACTATCATGTGGTGGTGTTCTGCTCTGCATGGACAGAGGCAAGGCTGCCTCAGGCTTGGCTTCCTACTTTGTTTATAGGTGCAAACTTCTGTTCTATTGTAAGACAGAGTCAAAACCACAAGGATTTGCTATCAAGATAGGATTCCTGCCAGGCATAGTGGTGCATGCCTTTGATCCCAGCACTTGGGGAGGCAGAGGCAGATAGATCTCTGTGAGATCCAGGGCAGTCTAGTATACACAGGGAATTCAGGCCAGCTGGGCTTCAGGGAGACCCTGTCTTGGGAGTTAAGGGGTGAGGATTCTAAGATTACCTTCTAAATGGTGATAATTTGTGTGTGTGTGTGTGTGTAAGTGTGTAAGTAAGCTGAATTTGTTTAATGGTCTCACTGTGTAACTCAGGCTGAGTTGAAACTTGCTATGAAGCATAGGATGGCTTCAAACTTGTAATCTTCCCACCTCTGCCTCTAAAAACTGGAATTACAGATCTGTACCACCATACCTAGCTTTTTAGACCAGAAATTTGATCTGTGAGGTAAGAGAGCCACTGCAGGATTCCAAGATGATAGGACAGCCTATGAATCTATCAAAATGCAAAACGAAGGCTGGCGACACGGCTTGGTATAAAAGTGCATCACAAGCCTGACAGCCTGAGTTCAATCCCCAAGACCCATGTAAAGGTGGAAGGAGAGAGCCAACACCACAGTTTTTCTCTGACCTCTACATGTGCACTGTGGCATGTGAGCACCTACATTCACACATACATGTGATGTACTCACATACTCATACAAAAATAATAAAGCTTTAAAAATCAAGAAAAAAAATGAAAGGATTCCTTCTCTTTTATGGGAGGGACAAGGACCTATTTTTCTCACTACCACCCACCCAGGGCTATTTCCCGCCTGCACCTCACCTTGAGGTCAATACTGAGCAGCCACGTGAGTTTAGTCTTTGAGGGATTTCCAGCCAGCGGATGAAGCACCATGCAAGTGGGACCATGTTCAGCTCTGGCAAATGAAGAGAATCAAGTCAGGAAGACAAATGAGAGTTCTCAATGTAACTAGTTATATTCCACATTTCTAGAAAACCTCGTCTCTTGTTTCTTCAGGAAGTACCCTTTACCAAGAGTACCATTTAACAGTTGGCATAGCTACCAGCTCATCTGGTTATAGCCAGAGGCCTCTTGTTATACCCCAGTTGTTAAACCACAAGGAGGTCAAGGAAAGGCTGAATAGTGGTTGAAGCCCTTAGGAAACCCAGGTGTTGTGAGGGGTTAGGGTTACTTCACTATTGTAATCACCAGCACTGCTGTACTGGAGAACCTGGACCTCAGGCCTGCTCCTTGCTTTGGAAAATAATTAATTCTTAAAGTACCAGGAAAGGCCAGAATAAACCTGATCTTTGTTGCTGCTGAAGTGGGCCACTCTGGTATGCCACCCCTACTTTGGGAAATCAGAATCTTGTAAAAACAGGCTGTGGGTGGGACCAAGGATTGGTTTCTTGGAGGTAGGGATTCAGAGTATCACACAGTGGGGCACAGGCCCACGGTCCTGGGGTTTTGAGACCGCTGCCAGCATTACCTGATGACACCTTTTTGCTCTGGCATCTCCCCAAAATGTGTGGCCATGCCTGCCAACACACAGGTGGAACCTCGGCGCTTGGTACAACGCACACTCACGAAGTCCCGGGGCCCCACCAGGTTTCCTGCTGCTCCTGCAGCCAGCTCATGGGTGATGACTGTGTCTTTTCCAATCTTCTGTAGGACCTAATACAAGGAGAAAAGAGGATGCGCGGGATGCCTTTGGCCTGCCTACCGGACTGCATTCTCTGGGTCCCTGCAGGCCACACCTGGGCTTTCCTCACCTTGATCTCCTTGACATTTGGGTTCCACTCCCCCACTGCCTCCATGCGTTCCACAAGTTCTTCATAGAGTCTGTCCATGGGCTGGTCTACCACCACCTCCAAGCGGAATACCTTGCCCACATCTGGGACTACCTTACTTAGTACTTCATCCCCATTCCCCTGTCAGGGAGAAACATGGTTGAAGTTAGAGAAAATTATTCCTGTCCTAGGTCTAGACAATACTAAGAAAGGGACCAACAGAAGGAAGTCCAAGGCCGGGTGTGGTGACACACGCCTTTAATCCCAGCACCTAGGGCCAGAGAGAGTCAATGATTTGCCCAGGGACCCTTAGCAAAGAGCAGTGTTGAGCCTGGATCCCAGGTCTCTTAGCACCTTAATTATTAGTCTATTATCTCTGTTACTGTGAGAAGTTGAGCAGCAAGATGTTTTATTTGAACTTTGGGTAATGGATGGCGGGTAAGCTTTTGCTGAAGGTCACCAAAGTGGATCTAATAATAGAGGCACTCACTTTAACATTAAAGTCTTGTTACTAGGTTCCAGTGAGGGTACAACATTCAAAGCAGGGCCCCAGATAGTACTGGGCTGCCTTTGTACTCTGCTCCAGCTCTGTAGCAAGGTGACCCCACACTAACTGTAGGCTCATCTGCAGGTGGGCTGAACAGTACAGAATGTACTCTGGCACTGTGGGGATGGCCACACTGGGTGATACGGCCTCTAATACATGTGGGTTCCACATTGCATGGTTTCTGCTTGGTGGGTTTACAGTGCATTTGGAGGGTAACTAAAAATCAGGAATAGTGTTTCTTGGGCTGGAGAGATGGCTCAGCAGTTAAGAACACTGTTCTTGCAGAAGACCCAGGTTTGAATCCCAGCACCCACATGGCAGCTAACAACTGTCTGTAACTCCAGTTCCGGGGGATCCGGCAGCCTCTTCTGTCCTCTGTGGGCATTGCATGACATGGGTGCACTTACCTACATGCATACACATAAAATATTTTTAAAAATCAGGAATAGTTCCCAAGTCTTAGGGAGCAAGAGGGTTATCTGAAAATATGTTCTTAGCATGGTTTTCAAGGCATCTGGCTGCCAGAGCAAACACAGCAGCTAGCCTTGAGCATGTCGGGGGACGGTCGGTAGCTGCAGGTTTCTCCACAACCACCCTTACCTGCTGGTTCTCCTTCTTCCAGCCCTCCTGGCTGCTGAGGATGCCCAACGCCTTCTGCATCGCCACCTCTCCTTGCTGGATATAGGACAGCTCCTGGTCGCTGTAGAGTGTCTCTTCCACCTGAGAACCTGTAAAAGAGAAAGCACATCCTTCCAGTGACCTGGCCTACCTCCCTTTGCTCTCTGGATATGCTCAGCCCTCATAAGAGCCCATATCAAAGCCATAGGGTACTACTACCTGTGAGTCAGGTTAGACAGACATGAGACTTAGGTAACCACAGGCAGGGGATATGGGCTCATGAGCAATGGTGCACCCGAGAACCCCCCATTGGCAGAAATTCAGAAGCCCCAGAATTTACCAAGCAGAGAGCTCCTACGCCGAACCTGGCTGATCCATCCAGGACTGGTGTCTCCCAGTGCTCTCCGGTTCAGTTCCTGGCCAATGGCCAGCACAGCTTGGTGCCTCAGCCCTGCAGGAAAGGAAGGAAAGTTTTGCCAAGGAGCTGGAAAGCCTCTTAGAGAGGGGCTCATCACAGATGAGCAAACTGGCTTGGAAAGGCAAAGGACTAGCTCAGGAACACAAAGATTCCGAGCTGAGACCTGAACTAGGGCCAGGTCTCTAACTCCTAGTTCAGTGCTTGGTCAACTTCCCCTAGCACTTCCAGGGCCTAGAAATCTGCCTTCTGTCTTGGAAATGGGGGTGATCAGGTTAGACCTGACTCTACCTGGATGTAGAGTTTTGGCAGCGCCTACT
Source organism: Nannospalax galili (assembly GCF_000622305.1). Lineage (NCBI taxonomy): Eukaryota > Metazoa > Chordata > Mammalia > Rodentia > Spalacidae > Nannospalax > Nannospalax galili. The sequence continues at coordinate 20,460 of NW_008350467.1, forward strand.
GGATTTGTTAACTAGAAAAATACCAGTCTAGCAGAGTACAAGAAACCCCTGAGGAATGTGTATGTGCGAGCAGCTGGGGTCCTTCACATGAGAGTGCCACTCACTGAGCCACTGAATTTTGAGTAGGCAAAGCCCTGTCTGCTTCCTAAGGTTTCCCCACCGCCACATTCTGCTTCTTGGCTACACACTAACCAGACTCCCCACCCATATTCTCTGTCTTCTGCTGTCCTGCTCCCCATCTTCCTGTGCCTTCTTCCCTAAGTAAGGGCAGTGTCTTAGGCTTGCAGCACTGCTTCTTGGAGTCGAAGCTTGCTTCTCCTACCCCCGTGGGCAAGACTTGCCTGGGACCCTTGTCCCAGGTCTTGTCCAATCCAAAAGGAAGGCAAAGTCAAGACAAGCTCCAGTACGGCTGCAGCCTTCGAGTGGAGACTAGAAATTACAGAATCTGGGTGGGACATAGGCATCTTAGCACCCAGCCCAATTTTTCTGTGGAAAACTGAAGTCCAGAGGGAAAAAGACTTACCCAGGCTCACCCAGTAAAAGGCACAACTGGCCTGCCCCCCTCAAGGATCTCCCACAAAACCACACTGTCTGAAGGTTCCCGGAAGCACTTCCACGGCCCAGACTCACCTTTCATGTTGCGCATGTGTCTGTAGGAGCTCCCAGCACACAGCTTAAATGTGGCGAGGAGCATGCTTCCCTGCAGATGTGCTGCTGCTGCTCTTACCTCTGCTCTCAAGGATGGCCTGTTGGCTCTTCCCGAGCTTCTCAAGGTCCACCTCTGGGTCCTGCAGCTGTGACCTGAATCGTGCTTGGTGCCTTAAATGCCTGCAGCAGAAGGCTGTGCATCATCACTGGGAGATAAAAAAAAACCATCAGTCACTGTGCAGAGGGTCAAGGATGGAGTGATTACCTCACACTGCTGCGCTGGCCATCGGGGGAGGGGGTGGAGTGCGTAAAAGGGAGTGGAGAGGGCCAGATTCAGCAGGTGAGGGGAAAGCAGTAGACACTGAGATGCAGCAGTTTAGCAGAGGGCACACAGCTTCTCAAAAGTTTTAAATGTAGACATTAAGCCCTGTCCTCAAGGTCCAGAGTCAGCAGGTCTAGAATTAAGGCTCAGAAACTTGCATTTGCTAAGATGCTTAGTGATTGCAGTGGGCTACCATTGTACTTCAAGAAACACTGGCCAGGGCTGGAGAGATGGCTCAGCGGTTAAGAACACTGGTTGTTCTTGCAGAAGACCTGGGTTCGAATCCCAGCACCCATATGGCAGCTAACAACTGTAACTCCTGTCCCAGGGGATCTGACAGCCTCTTCTGACCTCCGTGAGCATTGCACGACATGGGTGCACTTACCTACATGCAGGCAATACACGAATACATGTAAAACTTTTAAAAATAAAATATTACAAAAAAAAAAAACACTGGCCAAGAGAGTGAACCAGGGTAAGAGAGCCAAAGAGATGAGTAGTTAAAACTGCTGGGGCCATCAGGCCTATCTTACAGATGAAAGAAGTCTAGAGGGTAAAATGACTGGCTTGAGGTTGAATAGCAGCTAGTGGCAGGGCTAGGCAATATCCTGTCACTTGGCTGGCTGTCCATGGTTTCACCTGTGGTCCCCTAGGCACCTTGTAAGTTCAACTGTTCATTTATTTGTTCACCCTTTGATACACACCACCGTTGCCAAAGCCCCATTATGAGTTCTCCTTTTAGGGGATCTCTGCTGGGTCTAGAATGACTCTCCCATAAGCTTCCAAAGCATAACCTGGGCCTAGGCCATACCCACATCCTTCCTTACCCTTTCCTCATGCAGCAGAGGCTGGGCCAGCAGAAAACCTAGAAAGAGATTATTGGGGTATTACCTCATTCTCTACAGCCTGGAAGCCCTGTAATGCTGAGCAGAGACGCATGAGGCCTGTGAATCGCCCAGTTGGTTGGTCCCAGATACACTCAGGCAGGGAAAAAAGCCCCAGGCCCTGGCACTGCTCTGTCAAGAACTCTTAAAGGGGGCTGGGAAGACGGCTCAAGAGCACTTGTTGCGCTCTTCCAGAGGATCTGAGTTCAGTTCCCAGCCAACTACATCAGGTAACTCACAACCACCTGTGACTATAGCTCCTGGGGGAATCGATGCCTCTGTCCTTAAGCTGCACTCACATGCAAACACACACACTGACACAAAAAATAAGCCGGGCGTGATGGCGCATGCCTTTAATGCCAGCACTCAGGCAGGTGGATCTCTGTGAGTTCAAGGTCAGCATGGTCTACATATTGAGTTACAGGACAGCTGGGGCTACAGGGAGATCCTGTCTCAAAAAGACCAAAAAAATATAAAATAAAATAAAATAAGCTTTAAGAGTTGAAAAAAACACGTTGAGGCTGCTTTAAGCCAAATTCACCTGGCAAAAATATTTCCAGTAGATTCTCTAGATTTGCCCTGTCCCCAGTATCTAGGTTGGGTATCCTATTACTGCTCTCCTTATCTCCCTCCAGGTAACTGGATGAAAGGGCAGGATCTGTTTGGAGACAGGATATGTCTGGAACAATACAAGCTAGTCCCACATTTCAGCCCTGCAAAAGCTGTGTGAGAGGTCCTGAGAACAACTGCCTAGAGATACCTGGTCTGGTCTCAAGGCCCACTGTGGCCACTTCACTTTTCCTTTTTGATCACCCAGCCTCCCAATAATTTATCCCTGATGCGAACCCTCTCAGTCAGTACCCCTGGAGAAGTGTAACCCAGCACTTGATTTGTATGTGCTCTCTTGTCTCTTCTATGGGACTGTTTTAAGACAGGGTCTATTTATTCTGGGCTGGCCTCAAACTTGCTATGTAGCTGCGACTGGCTTTAAATTCCTGATCCTTCTGCTTCCATCTCTGTGCTGGAATGACAGGCGTGCACCACTACGCCTAGCCTAGCTTTTTCTGTGGAATTACTTCCCAACAGACAGAGGAGCACTGACTCCTCAGGGCACTAACCCTGCTGCTGGCTCTTGCACTCAGCGACCTTCCAAAGTGGTCTCTTACGCTGTTGAACCACACTTGAGGAAGGAGCAAGGGTTATTGCACACCTCTGGCTCAGGAATGTGGCTTGTAGGTACTGCTTCCAACCCTCGGTGACTCCCAGGGAAGACGAGAGCTTCTTGTTTATCTGCAGCCCGTGCTCAGGCCTGTCTCAAAGGAAAGGCACAGGTTTGCTGGCACCTCCAGCTCTCCCTACCCATTGCTCAGAGCACGTGCAGCCTCAGGAACACGTGTGCCTTCCCTCAGGGAAGGTGGTGGGGATCGGGATGGGGTTGTGTGGGACAGGCCATTCCAGATAATGTTCAAGGCCCTGCTATTGCCATCCTGTGGAGAACTGTGGCATTCAGAAGAAGGAGGGCGTTGTGTGGGCAGACAGGAGCACTGAGGCAATACAGCTGTCGCTGATGTCAGAGGCTGCCACGGATGCAGGGAGGGAGTGTTGGATGACCTCCCCCAGTGCCAAGGCTTGCGTCCTCTCATTCTTTCCAGGCTGCTGAAGAACTATTTAACTCTTGCTGTCCCTTTGAGCAGGACAGTAAAGAGACGTCTGGGAAATTCTTGGATTCTGGACGTTGTTCAAATCTGGTTTTGCTTTTTGATTAGGGCACAGCCTACAGGGAAGGACACCAGATGGATATGGCAGGCCAGGGCAGGGGCACGGGGAGGGGGGAAGGCTTTGGAGCAGAAAAGGTGGAAGAGTCCACTCATTCACTCAACTATCCAACAGTGAATATCTCCACTGTGTAACTCTACAATTATGATTCCATGATGTGACCATGGGGACCCTAATGGACAGGCAAAAGGGTTTAGTTTGAATTGCAGAACATAGAGCACCCAGGGGCAAGGGAGAGGGCTGCTATGAGAGCTTTACACAGTCGAGGCAAGTGCTCTACCATGGAGCCTTTTCCCATTCCCCAGCTTTTTCATTCTGAGACAGGGTCTTACTAAGGTACCAAAGTGGGCCTTGAACTCACTCTAGCTTAGGTCTTCAGCTTGCCATCCTGCTCAGTCTCCTGAGTATATGGCTTATACACCTACACCACTAGATCCACTGTGGTGGAGGAGGGGGGGAGGGGGGAGGAGGGAGAGGTGTTAGCTGGGTTTCTGATGGAGGTTGGAAATGATCAAAGGGAGGAATGAAGGTGTTTGAGTAGAGCAAAAAGCCAACACCATACATAGCATGGAAAAAGGCTCTGGGGGCACTTGTTCAGTGTGGCTGTGAGGGTGGTGGGGTACTTGTAGGGTGTACTGGGAGAGAAGCAGAGGTCAGAGTGGGAAAGGTGGGATAAAGTCTCTCCCAGAGGCTGAGGCTCAGGTGGAAGAGCACCCTCCTGTGGGGTACTAACCTGGCCATGTGGGGATAGCACAGGTTTCCAGCACTTCATGATTGACAGCCACTCCTTTTTTTTTTAAATATAAAAGAGGGATATTTTCTTAATCCTCTCAATATGATTCTAAGGTCTCAAGGAGGCAACATCAATATCCCCCAAGATAAGTTTCTCGGTTTCTTAGTCTCTGCATTCCACAAATTCTCACCCTGGATTTCCTCCTCAGCAAGTGTGCATGAAGTCTACCACAGTCAGTCAGTTGTCAGTCATCAGTCTGCCTGTTTCTCTTCCCCTCTTTGTCTATCACCTTCCTTCCCTCTTTCCCTTCCTAGGCTAGCCTCAGAACTTGCAATCCTCCTGCCCCAGTGCTAGGATTACAAGAATGTGTACTATGCCTGGCCTTCGGCCTTCTTCCCCATCCCCTTGATGCATGTTTGTGATAATGACTATTGTCAAGTTCCCCTTGTTTTACATAATAAACACAGAAGCTACATGTGAAAATAAACATGCAGAGGATGGAGGGAAAGGAAGAGTGCTCTGGAAGGCTTCAGGATGGTATGAGGAGTTGGGAGATCATAGCACAGTGTAAAAATGCAACTTTACATGAACTCTAGGACTTTATTGGTTTTCAAATCCCAATTCTTAGCACAGTGCTCTAGAAGTAAGAGACTCTGAATGTATGTTAATACTAGAAAAGCATAGAGGCTGACACTTTGTAGATTCTCAGCAGATCCTGGTTTTCCTCTCTTTAAAAAAATTTTTTCTAGTATTTTTTTGGGGGGGGGCTTTTTGAGACAGGGTCTCACTATGTAGCTATAGTTGGTCTGGAACTCACTATGTATACCAGGCTGGCCTCGAACTCAGAGATCTGCCTGCCTCTGCTTCCTGAATTCTGGGATCAAAGGTGTGCACCACCACACCTGGCCCATCTTTTAAAAAAAAACAAAACTTTTTTTTTTTTTTTTTTTTGAGACAGGGTCTCCCTGTAGCCTCAGCTGTCCTGGAACTCACTATGTAGACCAGGCTGGCCTTGAACTCACAGAGATCTATCTGCCTCTGCCTCCCAAGTGTTAGAACTACAGGCATGCACCACCACGCCCGGCTCAAAAAAAAAATAAGATTATTTTTAAGCATGTGCATGTAATAGTGGATGCCCTTGGAGGCTAGAGGTTGTGGATCCCAATGGAGCTGGAAATCAAACTTTGGTCCTCTGGAAGAGCAGCAAGTGCCCTTAACTGCTGAACCATCTTGCCAATTCCTCATTTTTTTTTAAATTATTTTTATGTGTGTGCATGTATTGCTTGCATGTAGGTAAGTGCATCTGTGTTGTGCAATGCCCGCAGAGGACAGAAAAGGCTGCCAGATCCCCTGGAACTAGAGTTACGGACAGATGTTAGCTGCCTGTGGGTGCTGGGATTCAAACACGGGTCTTCTGCAAGAACAACCACTGTTCTTAACCACTGAGCCATCTCTCCAGCCCTCCTCTTTCATCCTTAAGGGTGACTAGCCTGGAGGCTAGGGTGAACCCTGGCCTATATGCAAGGCCATGCTTATTTAGTATTAGAAGACTGGAAGGTCTGAGCACTAAGGCAAACCAAGGGGGAAAGATTTCGCTGGGCTTGAGACAGTTATGGGTTTATCCCTTTTATAGTACATTTCACTTAATTCAGCACTTCCACTTCTTAATTCCGCTGTTCACCATTGTTTCACAGTATCCTTATAAAGGAGGTAAATGTAAGCTCACTGAGGGTGCAGTATATCCCATGACAACATTACAAACTAGCAAATCCTGGGGACTCAGCAGGCACTGAGCACCCTGTGTCAGGCACTATTCGAAACTCACCACACACACCAACTCATTCAATCCTTTGCAACAACCCAAGCAGTCAATATTTCTGCCCCTATTTTACGCATGAGGAAGTGAGGCATTGGGGAGCTGCCAACTTGACCAAGTTTGTGGAGCTGGAAGGAGCCAGGCTTCAAAATGAGGCAGTCCAGTTTAAGTTCTTGGTTATGCTGCCGAACCCTCAAAATCTCTTCTCCCCACATTTAAAAATTATGTATGTATATATGTGAGTGGGTACAGTTATGTCTCAATTATGTACGTATGTATGTATGTGGGTGAGTACAGATATGTCACACTGTCTTGTGGAGGTCAGAGGGGAAATTGCTGGAGTAGGTTCTCTCCTTCCACCATGTGGGTCCCAGGGATCAAATTGGTTAACTGTGACAAACCACTTAATTCTGTTTCCAAGGCAAGAGCACTCGAGGCCACTTCCTCCTCTGTGACTGGACGAAGTGGCAGCAATCGCTGCTGGGCAGCTAGAGTCAGGAGAGTGGGGGTGGGAGTGTGGTGGTGGGGGTGAGTGTGAGCAGGAGGTGGTGGGGGTCAAGAATGGGGGGCTGCAAGAAGGAGGCAGAGCAGTAACGTGACACAGGAGGAAAGAAAAGCACCCAGCAGAACCGGGCATGGGGTCAGACCTAGGTGTGTGCTCCAGCTTCTTCAGAGACAAATGGGAATAAAGTTTCCTTATTTAAAGCTGGGAGTTCACTATGTCCAGGCTGGTCTTGACCTTGTGGACTCAAGTGATCTTCCTGCCTCAGCTTCTGGTAGTTTGGAGATACAGGCACAAACTACACCTAGCCTAAAACTTACCTTTGATCCCAGGCCATTTGGTGATCTGCTTAACTGGGAAAGTCAAGCTCCCAGGGAGTATCTCTTGCTTCCACTAGAAAAGGGCTCTCTGGAGTGGTGCTACATAAGGTGAGGATGGGCCCTGCAGCCCAGCTTCTCCTGGAAGGCAGTGAAACAGGGCTTAAGACTCTACTTCAGCATCTCTGACAAGGGCTTTATCGCCCCCTCTAACCCCTTGTTTCTCTGTGGTTTTCCCATACACTTTTACACAAATCATCTCCAAATTCCTTACCCGAGATCAGTGACCTACAGTCACGGCTGCCCCCAACAGCAGGGCACCTTCACGTTTGCTTCAGGATCGCTACGTAATCACTCCATTCTGATTGCTCAGTGGACTCCAGCTGTCCTCACCCTTTGCTGCCCTACTGGATCCTAAAGTGTCTTAGCTTGAACTCACTGTGTGTGCATATTCATCCACCTCCTGTCCATAAGTCTGGCCACTTGTCCATCTAGCCTTCAACAGTTATAACTGAAACATAACACATTCCAAGCATCATTCTATGTATTAGGGATACATGAGCAAATCAGACAGAAATCCCATGCTTTTATTTACTTAAGTTTGAGACAGGGCCTCATGTAACACAGGCTGGCCTCAAGCTCACTGTGCAGCAGAGGATGGTCCTCAATTTCTAATCCTCCAGTCTCAGCCTCTCAAGAGCTTGTAATATAGGCATGTATTATGCCATAAATAGCACTTTTAAAAATAATTTTTGATGTTTTGGCATTTTACTTTCATGTATGTACATATGTGCATGTGTGTGCAATGCCTGTTGAGGCCAGAAGAGGGCGTCAGATTCTCTGGAACTGGGGTTATAGACAGTTGTGTACCACCATGTGGGTGCAGCAAGTGCTCTTAACCTCTGAGCCATCTCTCTAGTCCCAGAGTGGGGAGGGGGCCATGGGAAATAATGAACATTTATGTCAGATAGTGATGGTTGCTAGGGTGAAAGATAAAGCTGTATAGGAAATAGGTGGGGGTAGGATTTTTGAGGCTCCTCCTCAGAATGCTGAGGACCTTGAGCATGCTAGGCAAGTGTTCCCCTGCTGAGCTACCCATCCAGTCCTAGAGATAATATTCTAAAGGTATTTAAGGAAGGTGAAATTTGAGTAGCGATAAGAAGATCATGAGCGTATCCATGGAGTTGTTATCTGGGGGAAGGGTATTCTAAACTGACAAATTCAACTCTATCCCAGACAAGGGTAAAGGTACTCTTCAGGGTTGAAATTTAAAATAAGAAAATGAGCCAGGCGTGATAGCACACGCCTTTAATCGCAGCACTCGGGAGGCAGAGGCAGATGGATCTTGGTGAGTTCAAGGCCAGCCTGGTCTACACAGTGAGTTCCAGGATAGCTGGGGCTACAGGGAGACCTTGTCTCAGAAAGACCAAAAAAAAAGTCTGTATATTTTTTTCTTTCCTAATTATAATGGACATATAAAAAAACCAGACTGTTTTTTAAGTGTTTGTGTCACCCCAGGAACAAATGTACTTTATATTCTCAGTGTCAACATACATGTAAGTTTTACATGCAACCTTTTATTACACATGATATACTCTATTTTGTATTGCATTCCAATTTAAAAATTAGTTCTTGCCAGGTATGATGGTTCATGCTTGTAATCTCAGCATTCAGGAAGCTGAGACAGAAGGATTGTTGTGAATTCTAGGCCAGTCTGTGCTATACAATGAATTCTAGGCCAGCCAGACTAGAGTGAAACCCTGTCTCAAAAATAATTAGGGCTGGTGAGATGGCTCAGTGGGTAAAGATGCCTGCCACTAAGCTCAAAGACCTGCTTTCAATCACTGAGATCCACATGCTGGAGAGAACCAACTCCTGTTGTCCTTTGACCACACAGTTGTCCTGTCAGCTCAGGCTGCCTCCATCTTTCCAGTGCTGTTACAGTGTATGCCCTCTCACCCAGCTGAGTAAACCCCATGAAAGGTAAGAAAATGGTCACACATGCACATACTGTACGTTTAAAGTGTGTGTTGGGGTGGGGAATAGGGAAAGGCGTGTCAGGTCACACTTGTGTTCAGAGAATAACTTGCTGGAGTCAATTCTCTCCTACCATGTGGGTCTGCAAGATGGAACGCATGTCTTCAGGATTGAAGGTGCCTTGACCCACTGAGCCATCTCGCTGGCTGGATACTGTAGGTGTGTGTGTGCGTGCACGGGGATGAGAAGTGTTCCCTTAATTGCTGCTTCCATAGCATTTTGTTTCCATCGTTTCTGGTGCCCACTTTTTGAGCTGTGCAGTGTTACCATCAATCTGGCACATGGATCTGGGATTAGAAGTTGAAAGCTGCCCACAGTAGTCACATTATTCTTTAAAAATTTTAAATTTTAGTATGTACGAGTGTTTTGCCTACATGCATGTAAGTGCACCTGTGTCATGGACTGCCCACGAAAGCTAGAAGGATCCCCTCAACTGGAGTTAGGGACAGCTGTCAGCTGTCATGTGGGTGCTGGGAACCAACCCTGGTCCTCTGCGAGAGCAGCCAGTGCTCCTAACCAATGAGTCATCTCTCTAGCACCACATTCTTTTGAGGCAGGATTTTTCTGTGCAGCCCAGGCTGGACTCAAACTCACAGCAATCCCACTGCTTCAACCTCCTGAGTACTAGGGTTACAGTTCTGACCACACCTAACCATATCACTCTCTTCAGACCCACTGCACCTGCCCATCTACCCCTCTGCTGTCTGTACTGTGTTCTTCCTGAGCCTCCCACTCTAATCTTCCTTACTCAGGTGGAATTCCTTACTCAGGTGGCTTCCCTAAGAATCCTCCACAGTGGTTAGTATGAAGATATTTAATTCTACCAAGTATCCAAGGCCTGTCAGAAGGTAATCAGGTGTTGGGCATGGTGCTGCACACCTCTAATCCCAGCACCTCTAATCCCACACCTCTAATCCCAGCAGAGGCAAGTGGATTTTTGCTGAGTTTGAGGCCAGCCTGGTCTTCTTAGTGAGATCCTAGCTCAAAACAAAACAAAACAAAACAAAAACAAACAGAAAAACCAGAAGGGGGCTGGAGATGGCTTGGCAATTAAGACTACTAGTTGCTCTTCCAGGGGGCCTTGGTTCAGTTCCTAGCAACCACATGGTGGCTAACAACCATCCATAACTCCAGTTCCAGGCGGCACTGATGCACTTACAAATGTGTAGGCAAAACACTCGTATACATAAAAATTTTTAAATTTTGTTTTTTTGGGGACAGGGTCTGTCTGTAGTCCCAGCTGGCCTGGATCTCACAGAGACTGGCCTGCCTCTGCCTCCCAAGTGCTGGGATTAAAGGCATGTGCCACCCACCACACCTGTCTCAAGTTGTTTTTCTTTTGGGGGCGGTTTTAGACAGGGTCTTCCTGTAGCCCCAGCTGTCTTGGAACTCAGTATGTAGACCAGGCTACCTGCCTCTGCCTCTCAAGTGCTAGGATTAAAGGTGTGGGTCACCACAGCTGGCACTCAAAACTTTTTTAAATAAAAAGATGTATTAGAAGAGTTGGGGCTAGAGAGATGGCTTAGCGGTTAAGAGCGCTGGCTGTTCTTACAAAGGACCCAGGTTTGGTTCCCGGTATCCACATGGCAGCTAATGATGTTGAAAACTCCAGTTCCAGAGGATTCAATGCCCTTAGCCTTAGTGGGCACTGCACAATGTGGGGGTACTTATATGTATCCAGGCAATGCACTCATACAGATAAAAATAATTTTCTAAAAAGTTAACCAGAGTAGACAGGTAGGAGATATTGTGGTTTAAATAGTGGATAGCAATTTCAGGCCAAGTGCCTAGGGAGAAATAAGAACTGATGGCCAGAAGTGGGGCTTTGGCAGATCTTATTTTTCTCCTCTGAAAGCAGTCTCATGGGCATCCCATTTGGTAGAAACTTCCAGTAGAAGTGGAATTGTTCCTGCAGTATAATGAAGGGCACCCACAGTGGCCTGTGGGGAAAGCACCAGGTCACAGTATGTGCGCAGGGAGGAGTGGCTGAGAGCAAGTCTGGGGAATAAGAGGAAGGAAGCAAACAGACTAGAGTTTCGCCTTTAGGTCCAATTCTGCTGCATGATACAAATCAGACACCACACACTGCAAATGCAGAATCCAGATTGAAGTAGCAAGAAGGTCCCTTTTCCGACTTAGAACTTGTGTCTGATTACACAGAATTGTTTGGTGAACATTGAAAAGATAACGATAGTGACCTACAGTTCTTGGAAGGTGTCACATATTCTGAAACAGTGGGGCTCAAAAAAGCAAACATTGCATTCTGCTGACCCTGAACAAAGTATCTTTTGGTATTCAGGTATGGCACATATGGACTCTTCCCGCAGGCCCTTCCCCCAGGGCCTTGCACATTCTAAGCAAGTCCTTTGCTACTGAGCTACATCCTCAACCCAAGGACAACTACTTCTTCATAGGTTACTTGCAAAACCAATCCAATAATGAATTAACATATCAAATAGCTTATAGGTTTATAGTTTTAAAACCATGAGCGACGTGAATTAAGTGTATTTAATGCTGCAGCATAGAATAATTTACACATACCTCATGAAAGAAAAGGGCATCTTTGTCCAACAAACCTCTGGAATAATTAGTTAAAATTACTGAGAACCAGAGAGGACACTGATCTCCTTCAATCCCAATGTGCCACTTTCTATGTTCAGTCCCTTGTCTACTAAGCCAGTTTTAAACGTAGTCTGTTACTATGTAATCATTACTCTTCAAAAGTCAAGTAAACAAGTGGTGTCATTATGAATCAGTAATCACTATAACATTTGTGGGGTTTTTTTGTAATGATCTGAGCAAAAGAGGCTCAAAACTCAATGTAAAGGACTTGGAAACCTAGTTAAATTAACGGAAGATGCAGAGAACAAGCGACTGGAGGAAGAAAAGATGCTCTTTCTCATGGGAAATTGGTTTGGGATGGCTGTGGGTAAAGCAGGAGTAGTTTTCTAAACATGAGGCTTCTGTTGTAACCAGTTCCTGGAAAATGTAACTGAAAACTCCCTGCTCAGGCTTGAAACTTTCAAGCACAAGAGATACACACATGAAAAGGGGAGAGGGGAGGACCAGCAAGACACCGACATGAAATATGCCTTCATGAGCAACCAGCTACTTGGAACTGTGACAGCAGGAAAATCCTGGCACGTGGACTACTCATACCTTTTGCAGTAGGTTTTTTTTTTTTTTTTTTTTTTTTAAATCAGAGGCAACTCCAACTTGGAAAATAATATGACAGTTCTGAGATTCATTCTTTATTTACAAGTCTACGGAGAAAAGTCCTCTGTAAATTCTAATTTGGGCTAAGAAAAGCAATGTAAAGGCTTGATTCCTGCTCCACACTGCTGTGTGGGGAGGAGTTCATACCACTATTTCTTTACACAATGAAGCTGGGTGTGGTGGCACACAAGTGATCCCAGCACTTCTGAGGTAGGGGCTTAAGGATAGCCCAACTTAGAGGCCAGCCTGGTATACAAGTGAGTCCTAGGTCAGCCAGGGCTCTATAAGGGAGACTGTGTCAAAAACAAAAATAAAAGGAAAACAAGATATACAATGATTTTGTTAAAAAACAAAACAAAATCCCATGATTTCTTCATGTTGGCATATGTGAGAGAATTGAAAATTGAAAATAAAGATCTCATTTCAATTTGACAGTCTCTGGTCGGCTGTGTGAGGTGACCGGGATGTCACTTTCACTCAGTGACAACAGCCTCTGAGCAGAGACTTAATACTCATCTAGAGTATCTGCTCGAGGAATGGAGAGGCCCCGGTCTTTAAGGGCCTGAACTTTCAGCTTCTCAGCTTCCAGTTTGGTCTGCTGTTCTACCCTTTGTTCTTCTAGGATTTCTTCAATAGATACTTGCTGGAGGGGGGTGTCACTTTCCTTTTCCAAGTCCTGCAAAACAGGCAGGTCTGAATAACTTCCCATGAAGACCAAAAACAGACAACCTTACAGATCTAAACACAACAGACCCCAGTATCAAGCTTGCATTGTTCTTTATGATTGTGACACAGCTGAAATAGCCTTCTAGGGACAAAGAAAAAGGGGGCAGCACTACTACAGAACATATATGTAGTACATATATTTACTCAGACTATGTTAATAGGATGTCAGTATCAGTGTGAACAGCAAAGCTTCAGGTTACACAAAACCCCATGTTAGTCAGGACCAGCTTTTTTTTCAAAATGAAATTCTGAGTCTGGAAGATGAGTCAGTGGATAAAGTACTTGCTGTGCAAGCATGAAAACCTGAGTCCGAATCCCCAGAACCCATGTAAGGTGAGCACAGTAGCACACATCTGTAATTCCAGGACAGGAGAATCCCTGGAAGCTGGAGGACCAGCCAGCTGGGGTAGAAAGAGTGCAGTAGAAAGAGACCCCATCTCAAGTAAGGTGCAAAGTGAGGACTACACCCACGGCTGTTCTCTGAACTCTACACGTCATGGCAAAGATGCGCACACACACGCACACGCACACGCGCGCACACACACACACACACACACACACGCTCTTACATTTCTAGGGAGCTACTTATAGATACCTCCTCTAATATACAGAATCGAAGAAAAGTACTGAGACCAAGATAGCTGTAGATAATTCTTGCACTTTACATTTCAAAGTCAGTTTAATTTCTGGGGGCTCTTGCTCAGGAAGAAGGTAAAAAACACTGATTCAAATGTGCACACCCTCCTCCTACTTTGGACAATAACTCTTCTTCTGTTGCACTAACTAGATGTCTTTGAATTATAACACAAGACTCTTGCTCTTCTATGGAAACAAACGTATAGGAGACTTCACAGCAAGCCAGATAAATTATCAAAACAGTCTGGCCCCATTGTATTTCTCTACTAATTTAGCTAAAATTTTTTTGTTTAATCAAAATACTATGTCATTTTCCTTATTACAAACATACATACCCACTCTAAGAAAGTTACAATATAGGCAGACAAGTGAAAACTTATTATTGTGTGTGCATGTGTTATGTGTGGAGGTGGGCATGCCTTGTGCCAGTGCATACGTGGAGGTCTGAGAACAACTCTGTGCTGTTGTTTCTCTCCTTCCACCTTTCATGGGTTCTGGGAGTCAAACTCAGGTCACTGACTAGTACAGCAAGTGCCTTTATCTACTGAGCCATTTCGCCAGCCCTGGAACCTTTTTTTCTGTGGTCCTGGGGACTAAAACCATTGGCTTGTGTATGATAGGCAAACATTCTACTGCTTAGCTACCTCACCAGCCCAAGTGAATAAATAACTTTAAAAACCAAAATGGTACTAAAACCCACAATTCAAGTAGTGACTATAACGTTTGTTTTCATTTACTACAGCAAAATATACTTAACATTTGTGTTGTAAACACTTAGTAACCAATTTCAAAATGTAGAACTATAAATGTGCCTTACTATCCAGATTTTATCATCCTTAAAATGAATGTATAGGAATTATTCCATATTTTTGTAACATGGGAACCCTATATAAAGTAGCTAAATATTTCTGGGATTTTTTTTTTTTTTCCAGACAAGGTCTTGCATATGGCAAAAGCCATCCCGGAACATTATACAGTACAGGCTGTACTCAAACTCACCATCTTCCTGCCTCAGTCTCCTCTAGTGAATGCTGGTGTTACAGATGTGCCACCCCATCAGGTTGTACTGTATTTATCTTCCTCTATGATTTTGTTTTAAAAAATAATTTATTTGGGGGGGTTGGAGAGATGACTCAGCAGTTAAGATCACTTGCTGTTTGTCCAGAGGACCCAAGTTTGGTTCCCAGGACGCACATGCTGGCTGACAACAGCCTGTAACTCCAGTTCCAGAGGATCCAATGCCCTTTCTGGCCTCCGCAGGTATTTGCACGTGTGGTACACATACATGCACACAAAACACACATAAAATAAAAATAAACAATTAAAAAAATTTTATCTATGTGTGGGGGCATCAATATCAGATTCTCCTAGGGCTGGAGTTACAAATGGTTGTGAGGTTCTCTGCAAGAGCAGTAGGCACTCTTAGCCATTTCTGTAGCCCCCTTTGTGAGCAGGCTTGGGAAGACACTGACACACTAACTCCACAGCTGTTCTAGCTGGGATACTAACTGCCATAGGCTACCAAGGTCTCAGAGCTCAGCACTGGTGGTATCAGATGGAGGACTCTTACTAGGGTAGAAGCCATACAAATTGCATAAGGCACTCTGGCCTTGGGTCAAAGGTTATCTGCCTGAAAAACACACATTATCTACCTAACCCTTCTTTCATAACCTCAGGTAGAAGATGGAGGGAAGATCTTATCTCTCTGCCTCTTAGGCTTTTCTGTTTGTTACTCATTGAGCCATTCATGTGCTTATGATGAGGTGGCTTCTCAACAGTCATTTTTATTACTTAGGGTTGGGCTCCTTATCATCTTTTTAAAAAAATATTATTTTAATTTTACCTGTATGAGGGTATTGCCTACATGTCTGTAAGTGCACCTGTGTCGTGCAATGCCCTGCAGAGGTCAGAAAGGGACATTGGATTCCCCTGGAACTGGAGTTACAGACGGTTGTTAAGAACCATGTGTGTGAAATGAACCCTCGTCTCTGCAAGAGCAGCCAGTGCTTTGAACTGCTGAATCATCTCTCTAGCCCCCACATAAGCATTCTTGAGAATGGTACTCTAGTGGTACTACTGTAAAAGTTCATTTCTCAGTATCCAAACTGCATCATGGCAAAAAGAGTATTTTTTCCTCACAAACATGAAACTATGGACCTTCAAGAGTAAGTATGTATTTACTTTTTTTCTCTCCATGTATCTACCAGACACATCTTTGTGGGACTATACCTAGTGCTACAAAGGCAGAGTAAATAAATATTCTTACTTAACTTTCTCTTGATATCAAAATATTTCCTTTTTAGTAAGTAAATTCAGAAAGTATTTTTAAAAATCACCCATAATCACCATCCAGAGATGAGTTAGCTACTCTTTACATACCAACAGCCTTCCTCATAGTCCTTTATCAGCACCCACCTCCCTTAGGTGTTAGGTACCTTATTTCAATCTTCACATATTACAAAATGGCAATTTCTCCTACTTTGCATGCAAGAAATGATAAATGGAACTAAATATACCCACCACAAAAACATTTTTTGAAAATAGGTACTTGGGTTTGGAGAAATGACTCAATGGTTTTTAAAAGCATTGGCCACTCTTGTAGAGAGCCCAGGTTCGATTCCCAGCATCCACATGACAGCTAACAACTGTCTAGAACTCCAGTTCAAGGGGATCCAACGCCCTCCTCTGACCTCTGAGAAGACTGCACACATGTGGTACACTAACATGCATTCAGGCAAAACATTCATACACATAAAATTACATTTAAAAACGAGGTACTTGACACATCATAGAACTGTGAGCACTTCTGTGTGTGCGTGTGGCTGATGTTCGTACACGGGTCTGTCTCTGTTGCTCTCCATCTTGTTTCTCGAGACTGTGTTTCTCACTGAACTTGGAGCTCTTGATTTTGGCTAGACTGGCTAGCTTGTGAGCCCTCAGCATCCACCTGTTTCCACTTCCCAGTGCTGGGGTTATAGACATGCACCACAATGTGCAGCTTTTATGTGATGGCCAGGGATCCAAACTCAGGTCCTCATGATTGCACAGCAGGCATTTTACCCAATGAGTCATCTCTCCAGCCCACTGCTGTTGGGAGACAGGATCTCATGTAGTCCAGGCTGACCTCAAACTAGAGACCTGAGACTGAGCTGATTGTTTCCAACATGAGGACTCAATTAACTTGTTCCTGAATACTGTTAAAAAAACAGCTACACATCAAAGCACTCAAAGGACTTTTGTAAACTGAATTAAAATATGGCTAAGCATTGAGAGACTTTAAAAATAAGAAAACAGCAAATACCAAGATTTTTTTTTGTTTTTTTTTTTTTTGGTCTCTTTGAGACAGGGTCTCCCTGTAGCCCCAGCTGGCCTGGAACTCACTATGTAGACCATGAACTCACAGACAACAGCCTGCCTCTGCCTCCCAAGTGCTGGGATTAAAGCATGCCCAGCACCAAGATTTTTTTTTAAGAATAGAAAAACAGTGCTTGTTTCCAGCCCTTAGTTTTACCCTTTTCTTTCCCTCCTTCCCTTCTCCTTGGTGCTGAGGATCAGATTCAGGGCTGCACACATGCCACTCAAGTCCTCTACTTGTACAGCACGGACATCCCCTCTGCCTTCTTTTTTTCTTTTTTTTTTGTCTTTTTTGAGACAGGGTCTCCTTGTAGCCCCAGCTGGCCTGGAACTCACTATGTAGGCCAGGCTGTCCTGGAACTCACAGAGATCTGCCTGCCTCTGCTTCCGAAGAGCTGGGATTAAAGGTGTGCACCACCACGCCCGGCCCTACTGCATTCTTAATTTCAACTAGTCTCACAGAGATTTTGATTTTGCCTGGCAAACAGAACAGGAGTCGAGTAAGGTTTAAATAAGGTGCTTCAAAGAAAACTCAAGAGTACTTCTAATATATATATGAATGTATAAAGTCACCTTCTAATGTGTGTACACTTATGCAATAATAATAGCAGCCAGCAATACTTCAGAATATGTGATTTAGCCATTCACCTGCTAACTGGTCATTCTGGCACAGATATACATGTCCCTCCTTCCTAGTTATGAGCCAAGGATCCCAGTAAAACAGCTCCATTTTGAAATATCAGAATGGCTTCTACGATGACTATTGCTTTTCCTTTAAAAATGGGGACAATGCTTCCCTCAAATACTAGCAATTAATTTTATGGCATGAAAAACTACTTGTAACCAATTATTTAAACGACTAAAATATTCAAACATGGAAAACACCCCTAGCTCTAGATCATACTTTTATAAATCAAGACACATAATTAAAATTCTGTAACTTTCTGCTATTAGAGATAACACAAACACTACATTAATGATGAATGTGTTTGTTTTTGTTTTTTGAGACAGGATCTTACACTGTAGCCTCAGCTGGCCTGGAACTCAATATGTAGCACAGGCTGGCCTCAAACTCAGGGCAGTTCACCTACCACAGTTTCCCAACTGCTGGGATTGTAGGCATGGACCACCATACCCAGCAATACTGTTTTGTATCAGATAAAGCCATCAAATCTTTAAAAAGACAAAGGTAGGCGGGAGTGGTTGCAAGGCTTTAATCCCAGTATTTGGAAGGCAGAGGCAGGCGGAGCTCTGTGAGTTCAAGGCCAGCCTGGTCTACACAGTAAGTTCCAGACCAGCTGGGGCAGAGACCCTGTCTCAAAAAGACTGGAAGAGAAAAAAAAAAAAAGGCAGTAGTACAAAGTCAATTATTTTCTGTAGCCTCACTCTGGCAATTATAGCTTTCCTAATTCCTAATTTGGTGGGTGCTTGTGAGAAGCATGCCAAAATATGGAAAATGTTTTTCACCTCTGAAAAGACAGTAAGAAACTAGCACAAAGATAGAGACCCGCAGCAGCTTACCAGTTCTCACTTACTATTTCTCCTAGCAAGACCACGTTTTCTCCTCTAACCACAAAGATCCCTCGAGGAATGTCCCCGTACTTTGTGCCCACATGAATACGCTCCACAGTCTGATGCAGCACTAAGTTAGCTGTAAGCACACAGGAAAGAAACAAAGACAGTTAGTTGATATTTTGGGGTAAAGGTCCACAACTCATTTATTTTGAGTAGAAAAGATTTAGCTAAACATGTTTTCCAAACTTTCTAATTGTAGGAAAAACAAAATATTAAAGAAATCTTTTATTTCACTGATTAACACATACCATCTAGACTTTGTTTTGGGGGGACAGGATCTCGCTCTAGCCTTTGCTGGCCTCAAAATCACTATGTAGTCCTGGTCGGCTTAGAACTTGTGATTCTCCTGCTTCAGCCTTTTGAGTGTGTTGAGATTACAGGCATGTGCCACCTTATGTTCAGTCTTAACAGACTTTCAAACAATTACAGAGTACTTGTGATTATGCTGTGCTAAGGACAGAGGAAGGATAATAGGAATAAATTATGAAAAGTACATTTGTCAGCTGCCTGCCAACATCAACATGGTTTCTAGAAAAATACAAATAGGAATTTGGAAAACATGAGCCTACACTACCACGAAGATCAAAACTTTGGGTTTTGGAGTTTTTCTTTGTTGTGAGAATATGTATGTGATGACTGAGATTTAATGTTGTTTCAGTACTAATAATTCATTAAACCCAATACAATTTCCATGAATTATAATATAGGAAAAATCTATTTTTTGACCTTGTCAGATAACCATACCTGGTAATCCAAGAGTAAACTAAATATTCGGCCTTCAAAGTACTTTGATGAATCTGACTTAAGATTTTGAATTCTAGCACACTAAGAATAATTGCTCTTCTTCTTTTAGTTTGTACTATTTTTCTTATTTGAAGTAGAAATCCATGTTTATATTTCACTCTTTTTTTTGCTTTTGTCTGAGGGGGGTTCATAATCTGTTTCCAAAGTGATCCTCTTGTCTCAGCCTACCAAGGATCCGGGACATGTGCATGGCCAGTTGGTTAGATCTTCTATAATTCTTGTGTTTCAGTTACATTTTTCCTTACATACAAATCCAGAGATCTAGCAGACGACCAACAAATGTCAGTATGAACTGATAAATTTCTTTTTAAAATTTATTTTATTTTTCTCTTTTTCAGACAGGGTCTCCCTGTAGCCCCAGCTGGCCTGGAACTCAAGACCAGGCTAGCCCTAAACTCACAGAGATCTGCCTGCCTCTGCTTCCTGAGTTCTGGGAATAGAGCCAGCCTTTATTTTATAATTTTTATTTTACGTGTATGAGTGTATTGCTTGCACGTTTGTAAGTGTACCCATGTTGTGCAGTGCCCAAGGAGGTCAGAAGAGGGCATCAGATCCCCTGGAAGTGGAGGAAGGGACAGTTAGCCACCACTATGTAGGTGCTGGGACCTGAACCCAGGTCCTCTGCAAGAGCAGTCAGTACTCTTAACCACTGAGCCATCTTTCCAGCCCTGAGAAATTTCTTACACCAAAAGGAAACGTAGATCTCTTACTTTAAAAATGCAGACTCCTAAGTCTGATCTATCCCTATAAGTAAATTATTGCACTTAATGTTTCTCAAAAAGCTTCAAGAAATGGCTTCTATCCTATTTTCATTGGACAGGGGGAATAACCCGGTACAGAAGTGCTTTGAAGACTAAATGTATTGCTATCATTTGGCTCCCTCTAATGGGGAAAATAAAAACACAGTTCAAAACACTATCAAAAATCAGTTTTATATTTACAAGCTAGTATTAATCATAACTGGAAAACAACAATTTACTTCAAACAGTTTCATTATGCTAGACACATGGAAAAAGTTAGGAGACAAATAAACTTCAATAGGAAATAATGCCCCCAAATGCAATGGGTAGCTCTTATTATCCAAGGATTAAAGAAGACCATTACCAATACATACCAAACTGATCAATGCTTCTTAAAAAGCCTATAAGTGTCCGTCCATCTCGAAGCAGGACCAAGTGTTTTTCTGGAGAAGGGAGGAGATATCTTTAAAATGAAAGCTGTCAGCTTCAGTGAGTTTATAATAATAAAAATTCAGTTAATAGCTGTTCAAGCTGTACCGTACCCGCTTCTGATGTATCTGTGGTGGAGTTCACTGGAAAACATGGAGGGAAGGTCAGGATTTGGATCAGATCGGTGGTGAAAAGAATCAGAGTGGTGTTGCAGAGATAGCAAAGGGCAGAATGTGTAGGCAGGAAGCCTGACTGGTTCTAAACCGTCCCAGTGTCATTTCGTGTCTCTGTCTGTAAACTGTCCTGGAATTTCTCTATCTTAAACTGAGAAACTTAGTCTAAATGATTTTTATGATTTCTTTGAGAGGGTCTCATGTAACCTAGTTGGCTATTTACTATATAGCATCTCAATCCTGGAATTATTTCAACTTTTTTCTATCTCACTTTTGTTTGCAATTAAGGAAAATTTAAATAAAAACAATACTTTAGTGGTTAAGTATAGAGCTGACTGGCAAGCCACCTGAAACACAGGTTCAATCCCAGCCCAAAACAAAAATAAATGAAGCCATGTCTCAGACATGTACGAGGACTTGACAGTAAGCTAAAACAGGAATTTGACATTTTTTTTGGGTGGGGGGGCTCTTTTTGAAACAGGGTCTCCCTGTAGTCCCAGCTATTCTGGAACTATGTAGACCAGGCTGTCCTTGAACTCACAGAGATCCGCCTGCCTCTGCCTCCCGAGTGCTGGGATTAAAGGCGTGCGCCACCAGGCCCAGCAGAATTCAAAATTTTTATATTTATTTTCATTTGATGTGTGTTTTACCTGCACGTATGTAAGCGTACCATGGAGGCCAGACCTACATGTGTGCAGTGACCATGATGCCAGAAGGCAGCAGATCCCCTGGAACCAGAGTTAGAGATAGTTGTTAGCTGTCAAGTGGGAACTGAGAACTGAACCTGGGCCCTCTGCAAAAGCAGCAAATCTTCTTAACTGTTGAGCTGGGTCCTCTCTCCAGCCCCAACTTTGAGTAGTGTGTGTGTGTGTGTGTGTGTGTGTGTGTGTGTGCGCGCGCGCATGCGTGCGCACACCCATGGAAACCAGAAAAGGACATCAGATTCTCTGGAGCTGTAGTTACAGGCAGTCATGAGCTGCCCAATGTGGGTGCCAGGAATCAAACTCTGGTCCCTGGAAGAACAGTATGCACTCTCAACCACTGACCATCTCTCTACCTCAAATTGAACATTTGTTGAGAGCTCTACGCTGTTCTGAAAGTCACCTGTCTTATGAATTTATTGTCAATGCAGGGTAAAGGCAATAGTACAAGAGAATTAATAAACAAGACTTCAGGATGATATGATGGACACACTGAAATGGCTATGTAAAAAAGATAATGTCAAGATGACCCTAAAAGATGAGAACAAGCCAGCTATTAGAAAAGGAATCAAGCTGGGTATGGTGGCATACACCTGTAATCCCAGCACTTGGGAGGCAGAGGCAGGTGGATCTCTGTGAGTTCAAGGCCAGCCTGGTCTACATAGTGAGTTCCAGGACAGCTGGGGCTACAGGGAGACCCTGTCTCAAAAAGACCAAAAAAAAAAAAAATGAAAAAAGAAAAAGAAAAGGAAAAAGAAAAGGAATCAAGATGTCAGCATTCATTTCTTTAAAAATTTTTGATTTGGGGGGCTGGAGAGATGACTTAGTTAAGAACACTGGCTGTTCTTGCAGAAGACCCGGGTTTGAATCCCTGAACCCACATGGCAGCTAACAACTGTCCATAACTCCAGTCCCAGGGGATCCGACAGCCTCTTCTGTCCTCCATGGGCATTGCACGACATGGGTGCACTTACCTATATGCAGGCAATACATGCATACACATAAAATAAAAATAAATATTAAAAAAATTTTTTTGATTTTTATTTTGTATATGAGTGTTTTTGCCTGCATCTATGTAAGTGCACCACACGCATGCAATGCCCATAGAGGTCAGAAGAAGGCGTCAAATTCCCTGGAACTGGAGTTATGGATGGTGGTTGGCCACCATGTCCTCTGCAAGAGCAGTCAGTTCAATTAACCACTGAGCCATCCCTCCAGCCCCAGCATTCATTTCTTTAATGCTATGCATAAAGTGCTTTCTATATGAAGAGAGGGGCAGTGATTCTCCCCTAAAGGAATTTACAGTCATCTTTAGGTTATAATTAAATAAATCTTAATTATGTGAGACTTGAGATGACGACAGCATGCACAAGACCCATGCAAGCTCAAGCAACAAAAACCCAGCATTGAACTGTGGAAATGGGCAGCAGGCCCCAATCTAAGCGAAGAACTATTGGTCAGCTGATTACTACTGGGTGAGGAAGAGCTGGTCTTCTTTATGGGAGTGACTCTAGACAGGCTGACTAGAACCCAATGGATGAACTTGCACTGAGGGACATCGGAGGGCACTAACTTGACTCACTAGGCCTTAACATAAAGGAGAGCATGCATGAAACTCAGTGGTGGTGGTGGGGGGTGAGAGGGTACCAATAGGGAAGGGGGTATAAAGATGATTATCATGTTGTATATGAAATACACAAAAATTAAATTTAAGGGGCTGGAGAAATGGCTCAGCAGTTAAGAGCACTGACTGTTCTTATAGAAGATCCAGGTTCGAATCCCGGCACCCACATGGCAGCTAACAACTGTCTGTAACTCCAGTTTCAGGGGATCCGACAGCCTCTTCTGTCCACTGCGGGCACTGCACAACACAGGTGCACTTACCTACATGCAGACAATACACTCACACACATAAGATAAAAATAATAAATAAAAAATTTTTAAAGTTAAGGATTTCAAAAATAAAAGATTTGAGAGAGAAAATAGTTGGATCTTGAAGATAAATAATTTTGGCTAGGAGAAAGGAAAAGAGGAAAATGAAATGACTAGGGAAAACTGTAAATTAGGCAGAAGGGGGAAAGGTATTATATGTCCATGGTTAGCTGAAAGTTGAGGAGAAGAACAGGCATTAAAATCTGGAAAAGTATTGGGAGGCAAGTTTTGACCCACAAGGAATAAGAAAACATTTGGGGCTGGAGAAATGGCTCAGTGGTTTAGAGCACTGGCTGCTATTGCAGAGGACCTGGGATCAGTTCCCAGCACCCACGTGAAGGCTAAGAACCATAACTAAAATTCCAGGGAATTCAATGCCCTCTTCTGGCCTCTGTGGGCATTGTATGACACAAGTGCACTTACATACATGTAGAATCCTGTACACTCATGCACATAAAAGGAAAATGAACATTGATGAACAGAAAAAAATAGGAAGTTATGATGCTAAATTCCATCTAACAGGTCTAGAAATTCAGAGAGCAGGCCAAACATGGAGCGCAAACCACCTGTTGTAGAGAACAGTATGGGTTAGAAAGGTAAGAAACTCAGCAACAAGCAAGAAAGTGCTAGAGAAACCCGGAACTAAGAAATGGAACTAAGAACCAAATGAGCTCAGCAGTGCAGTGCACAGTGCTGCACAGGGGAGAACAAGGGAGTGCCTTAGATGATGATCTAAGCACAGAGCTTCTTTACTTTCATTTTATGTGTTATGAGTGTTATGTTTGCATGTGTGTAAGTGCACCTGTGTCGTGCAATGCCCGCAGAGGACAGAAGAGGGTGTTGGATCCCCTGGAACTGGAGTTATGGACAGTTGTTAGCCACCATATGAGTGCTAAGATTTGAACCTGGGTCTTCTGCAAAACAGCTGGTGCTCTTAACTGCTAAGACATCTCTCCATCCCCAAGAATACAGCTTCAAAGGGCTGAAGAGCAATTGCTGCTCTTGGGTTCAGTTCCCAGCACCCACATGGCAGCTTACAACTGTGTAAGTTCAAAGGAATCCAACACCCTCTTCTGGCCTCTACAATCTCCTGCACACATACAGTGCACAAAAACTCATATAGGCACACACACATACACAAATAAATCTTTTTTTAAAAACCACTCGTGGACATAGAAAGAAATCTTAAGAACCCAAAAGAACACAGCTTCAAGCGATGCACGATGGCCCATGCCTGGGATCCCGGAACTTAGACTGAAGCAGTAGGAATGGGGTGACCCTGAAGCCAGTCCGGGCTAGAGTGAGACCCTGTCTCAAAAACGAAACCAAATCAAACAACAAATGAACAACAAAAATTTCAGCTTCTGACAGGAAGACACTTCATTCACTGCGAAAGTGGTCAGGAGAAGAGTCAAAATTGAGATGAGTCAAGATATTCATAAAGGGATATGAGTGTAATGGCCACACACAACTGAGCAAATATCTGAGCTGGACAGACAAAAACATCCATGAAAGGAAGGTGCACGGATACAGAGACAGAAAAAACAGAAGAAAACTAAAGATTCCGGAAGCAGTAGGAGGAAAGAGCAATGTGTAAATGGGAGGAATATATTCTACTCTAAAGAGATGATGGGTAAAAACAGAGAAGACTGGAAGAGAATATTGGTGTATGTTGTGATGGGGGTGGGAAGGGTGCACAGCAAATGGTCTGAAGTTTTTCAGAGATGGAGGGAGCCTGGGATCTATAAAGTACGAATTAGAGGGCTTGAGAGCAAATGCTTTTAGTAAAACAGTAGGATGTTAGAGGCTTCAAGTAATTCACAGAAATAAGAAGGACAAAAAGCCTGGCTACAACACACATGCGCACACACACACACACGCACGCACGCACACATTTATGAGCCTAAAGTCCAATATATTTGGTCCAGTCTACATTTCTCCCTTCGATAGCAAAGTAGTTTGGGTTTTAAAAAATAATCTCTAGTAACTATAAAATGAGAATGCAATTATAGACGGTCTCTTCTTTGCAAACTCAAGGGTACATGCACAGATTGTTGCAACTTGTGTTAATCTGTATAAACCGCTTTTTATTTAAAGGTCACAGGATTAAAACTATTTTTTAAAAATGTTTGAGAAGCAGCATACAAGTAATAATTTATAATCTTATTTTTGTACAGCACTGATTTTCTTTCCAGGATTAGTAACTAAAAAATACCGCAGGCTTCTTAGCTGTTGAACTGAAAGGGTAAATCTGAAGTGTGACGTGATTTAGCCTTCCTAGGAGTCAACATCATCTAGCACCAGTCTCCAAACCGCAATGAGAAAGCGCTAACGACCCTCGTAAAGAAGCTGCAAAAGGCCACACAGCAGAAAGCCTCCGTTTACCGCTAATTAAATTCAACTGCTGTGGTCTTAACGCGCTCGTTCCCTCCGGAATCCCTCCTGTAAGCCTTCCATGCTCGCTACCCGACACACTGCAGGGGGCTTCCACACACTGCAGGGGGACCGTGCACACGGCACAGCCCACTTGGCATTCGCACCCCGACGGTGCACCCTCGGGGCAAGTCCGCATCCCAGGGCTCGGGGCCTGGCCGAGGCTGCGAGGAGAGGCGGGGTCCGGGGTGTGCGGAGCGCACGCTGGGCAGCCCCGGCGACCTCGGAGCTGGCGCCCGGGAGGACGGCCAGCGGCTCCCGGGCAGGGCTACTCACTGTCGATATCCTCGATGAGGCTGGCGGTGCCGGGCATGTAGTTCATCTTGCGCTGCGCGGGCTGCCGACACTGGCGGCGGCCAGCGCGGACGGGAAGCGAACTCGCCCTCACCTACCCGGCAGGCTTCCCGTAGCCCGTGCCTGCCGGAAGCGCCTCGGCTGAGCACACCCACTTCCGGCGACACGGGCCGTCCTCCGGAAGAGGCGGGGCAGGCGTGCGCTTCCTCCTCCGGCGACGGGCAGCGGGCTGGCGCCGGCTCGCTTTGCCGTCCTGCCGAGGGGCCGGGGGAGGAGCACGATACGCCAGCCTTGGCGCTCGGAGGGTGGGGCGGGGCCGGCCGGGATTGGCTGCTGGCGTCCGACCCGCTTCGGGCCTTGCCAGTGCCGGTCGTCCGCCGGCGCCTGCGCGATGGGCGGGCCGTGGGGGGCGGGAAGCGCTTCGCGGCCGCGGAGCCGATGTCGGCCCTGAGGCGCTCGGGCTACGGCCCTGGTGACGGCCCCTCCTACGGCCGCTACTACGGGCCGGGGGGAGGCGACGTCCCGGTGCACCCACCTCCGCCGCTGTACCCTCCGCTGCGCCCCGAGCCGCCGCAGCCCCCCGTTTCCTGGCGCGGACGCGGGGGCGCCCCGGCCGAGACCACCTGGCCCACGGAAGGCGCGGGTGGCGACGGCTACTACCCTGGAGGCGCCTGGGCAGAACCGGGCCGCGCCGGCGGGGGCCCCCAGGTGAGCTTTGCGGCGTCGGAATCCAACGGGGCATCTCTGGCGGGGAGGACTTCGGGGGCTCCTACTCCAGCCTTGTTCCGGTTCGTGGGGGGAGGTTGCAGAGACTGGAGTCGTGTGCTTGTGTGTTTGCTTGTGCTGCATGTGTCCCTTCATTTTTGCTTCAGCCGTCATGACTGTGCCTGTCACCATTAGGAAAGGACAGAGTCTTCTGCGCTGACTTGTAAGCTTCCAAGACTGTGGGATCTCTTCTGAGAGCGAAGGCAGACTAGACTGTAACCATCCATCTTGCGTGGCTAGGGGAGGCTGTAGCCCCGGTCATCCTTCAGCAGCCCCTGCCGCGGAGAAGGAATCTGAATGAGGGGGAGGAATCTGGGCATTTAGTCCCTTGCCACTAACTCTTTGCCCAGGATTGAATCACGAATAATCATTGTTGAAAAGTGCCTTTATGTTTTATTTAATCGTCACAAGATTGCAAGATAGATGTTAAAAATGCATCCGTATTTTTGAATGAAATCAGCTCTGAGAAGTTAACTTACTTGCTTAATTTATTTGGACCTGTGAGATTTTACTCTTTGAATACATGCCAGAAATGTAATTCTGTCTTGTCTTTGTAGTGTCCTTGGTAAGGGAGGCTCATAGAATGGTGGCTGTCAGGAAGTGTAACGTCCTCATCTGTTGAAAATGTAATAATAAAATTCTCATATATTGATGATGGGATTGGAAAATAGTACAGTGCTTTGGAAAATAGCTGGCCAGGTCCTTAAAATCTTTAGCACAGAATTCGTGGTGGATCCAGGAAATCCACCTGTAGGCATATAGTCAAGAAACTGAACACATGTCCTCATAAAAACTTCTCATTCATGAATCATAATGCTCAAAAAAAAATGGAAATAAGGGCTGGAGACAGCAGTTAAGAGCACTGGCTGCTTGCAGAGGACCCAGATTGGTTCCCAGCACCCACATAACTGAGTTCCAAGGGAATCCAACACCCTCTTCTGACTCATGAGAACATTGCATGTCAGACATGGGTATGCTCAAACACATGCAGACGATACACTCATACACATAAAGTAAAAAAATAAGATATAAATAAATGGAAGTAACTCATATGGCCATCAACTGATGAGTGGATGAACAAAATATGACTTATGTTTTAGACTATTAACAGCCAATGAAATACAGTTAGCTATAGAAGTGTATGAAGTCCTGATATATGTTTCAACATGAATGAACCCTGAATAGATCTTGCATCATGAGTAAAACTAGTTGCAAAGATTGCATATTGTGTGATTCTGTTTATATGGAATGCCCGGAGTAGGCAGTTCATAGAGACAAAGATTGGTGGTTGCCAGGAGTTGGGGGACTAGTATGAAATATTGAGAAACTGATGGAGCTTGAGGGGCTACAGTGTTCTAAAGTTGGTGACAATGGCTGCACAATTTTGAGTATTCTAAAAACCACTGAATTGTACATTTCAATTATCTATGTATTTATTTACTTATTTATTCATTTGTTTGTTTTTTTGAGACAAGGGTCTCCATGTAGCCCCAGCTGGCCTGGATCTTGCCATGTAGACCAGGTGGGCCTTGAACTCAGAAATCCTCCTGCCTCTGCCTCTAGAGTGCTTAAGGGTGTGATCCACCATACTCAGCCTCCTACAGGAAACTTTGAAAATCTTCCCAGAAAGCATGATTTATAGATGAAAATCCTCAGTGTCACTGTAAGGCTGTTAGATATACAGCCTGTCCTCTTCCAGATTTTCCTGTTCAACTTCCTAAGATCCTCCTCAGTGATTCATACCTACATAAATGTTTGAGAAGCCCTACACTGTAGAATTAGATACAGTGAGATGATTTTACTCTGAACTGCCACAGAGATTTGACTTTATTAATGTTTTGTTGTTATTGTTGAGGGTCTTTTGTATCCTAGGCTGCCCTCGAACTTACTACAAAGCCAGAGTTGATCTTAAACTTCTGATCCTCCTGCCTCAACCTCCCAAGTGCTGGAATTACAGGTGTGTACCACCCTGCTGGGTTTTTTAATTACCATTTATGGAAGGGGGAACATTGAAAATCTGCCACTTTCATCAATCTTTTTTTTTTAATTTTTATGTTATGTGTATGCATGTATTGCCTGCATGTGGGCAAGTGCACCCGTGTCGTGCAATGCCCTTGGACGACAGAAGAGGCCTTCAGATCCCCTGGAACTGGAATTATAGACTGTTGTTAGCTGCCATGTGGGTGCTGGGATTCGAACTCAGGTCTTCTGCAAGAGCAACCAGTGTTCTTAATCTCTGAGGCATTTCCCCACCCCTCCCCATCAGTCTTTTAAGAGTACCGCTTTGAAGCGTAAAACTTGCCTTACTCTGTGGCCTCTTGTGTCTACCCAGTAGTTCTGTAACATCCAGTACTTGTAGCATTGTAGTTTGATCTTTGAACTAGCAGCATCTGCACCATGTGGAAGCTTGTTAGGAAAGTTGGACAGCAGGTTTTACTCCAAATGTACTGAATTGGGGTACATTTTAACAGGATTTCTGAGTGATTTGCATGTTTCTTCAGAATAAGGCATTTAAGATAGTGTGCCAAGACAGAAGCCACAGTCCTGCCCTCCCCCCTTTTTGTTTTAGTAAAAACCACAGTCTCTTATAATCTAATTTTGGAAGTGATGCACCTTAACTTCTGCCGTATATTATTTGTCTTAGAGACCAGTCTGGCTCAGTGAGGGAGGCAGCTTCACAAGGATGCAAATAGCAGGAGGCATGGATCTGGGGAGTCATACTGGAGATTAGCTGAATCCAGAAGAGAGCTAGTAGTAGCCCAGAAGACAGGTGAAAAGGTCGTGGACTTCAGCTTGTCTAATTGTAGAGACCTGTTCTCAAAGATTTTATTGTAAAAATTTTAAACATATAGAAAAATTGAAAGAATTTTAAGTGAACACCCATATAACTACCATATAGATTTTGTAGTGAGTGTTTTGATATTTTTGATGCATAAATAAGTTGTGTAGGTTAGAAAGCATTTGTACATATAGAATTAGGAGGATAACAGTTCTTGGAAGTGAGTCATGTGGGAGAAACAAGGTGGATCTGAGGCTCTAGTAGTTCATATGCATGGAAATAAGGAGAAGGGGCCGTATTCTATAGGAAATACTGGCTTTGTTTTATACCTAAACAACTAATGATTGACTAAGAGAGAAGCTTAAAAGATACAGAGACTTAGCAAGGTGTGCAGAGGCAAGGCAAAGGTACTGACTTCATTTCTCTTGGAAGCCAAGTTAGGATGGTTCCTGTGTGCCAAGCTCTGGGATGTACGGGATTAAGTAGAGAAAAGCTTATGATTTTGTTTTGTTTTTTTTGGGGGGGTTTTG
Organism: Nannospalax galili; assembly: GCF_000622305.1. Classification (NCBI taxonomy): domain Eukaryota; kingdom Metazoa; phylum Chordata; class Mammalia; order Rodentia; family Spalacidae; genus Nannospalax; species Nannospalax galili. Next base: position 50,582 of record NW_008350467.1, read on the forward strand.
CTTTGTGGTTCGTTTTGTTTTGTTTTTTAGTGTTGATTTTTTAGTTTTTGTGTGTGGATCAGGAGCTGTGTGTGGGAGCAAGATAGGCTTGGGGATCAGGAAGGAGGTAAAGATAAAGAGATTCACTTGAGGTTCATTAAGTATAAGCATAACTGATTTACTAAACTAGGTGATGGTGTGTTGGGGAGATCTCTTTTGATAGTGTAAAGTAGGGAATACAAAAGATTATGAGAGAATACCTGAATCTCTCTAGGGAAACTCCTGTATTGCAAACGGAGCATGGACACAGTATTTTTGAGGGAACTGATATGAATACAGAATAGAAGGTATTGAATTTGATAATTAAAAGACATTGTTGGAAGGTGACTGGTGAGTTGACTCAGCTGTTAAAAGTGCTTGCTGCTCTTCCAGAGGACCAGAGTTCAGCTCCCAGCACCCACTTACAGCTGCCTATAACTCTAGCTCCAGAGGATCAGACACCCTCTTCCGGTCTCAGGACGTACCTGCACACATGTAGCATCCACACGTAGATGTCCCCACACACATACAGATTTAAAAAGAAATCTTTTAAAAAAGCTTCTTGCAGCCAGGCGTGGTGGTGCACACCTTTAGTACCAGCACTTGGGAGGCAGAGGCAGGTGAATCTCTATGAGTTCAAGGCCAGCCTGGTCTACATAGCGTGTTCCAGGACAGCTGGGGCTACAGGGAGACCCTGTCTCAAAAAAAACAAGAAAACAAAACTTCTTGCTTTGGGACTCGCTGCTGCTGGAGAGCTCCTAATTAGCCTGACAAGTGTACCTCTCACCACTCATCAAAGAAGCTACTTTTTGCAACTATTATAAAGTTCTACAACTGGTCAAATGCAGAGAATTAAGTGTCTGTGAGGTTCCTATCCCTAAATGTCACATCTACAATGCAACCTAAGGCTCAAGGACCATAGTGGAACAGGGGTGGAAAGAATATTAACGTACCTCTAAACTCACCAGTGAAGCTTCCTTATGCAGCAGCTGGTGATTAAGAAAGCCACAACTGGCCAAAGTGTGGAGAATAAGAAATTGCAGAGTGTTTATTCCTGAATAGGACACCTATATCAAATCTGCCACCCAGGGCTCAGGGACCATTGCTGAAGAGGGGGTGGAAAGATTGTGAGAGCCAGAGGTAGCTGATGACCACAGATGGGAAGTTGCTCACATGAACTTACAGCAATGGTGACAGCATGCACAAGACCCATACAAGCTCAAGTTGACCAAAATCCCAGCACAGAAGTGGAAGCATGGGTACAAAGCCCCAGCCGTAGCTGAGGAACGGTTGGCAACCAAATTACCACTGACAGGAGAGTTGGTTTTCTTTAAGTGTGTGACGCTAGATAGATTAACCAAGCTCCAGTGGATGACACACACTAAAGGAAATTCGGGGCAGAAACTTGACTGGATAAGGCTTAATATATATGACAGAGTGCATGAAATCTATTGGGGTTGGCTATAAGAGGGGTACAGATAGAGGAGGGGGTCTATAATATGACCAAATACATAGTATGAAATTCACAAACATTCAATTAAAATCTAAAAAAAAAAAAAGATTGTTGGGGTTGGGGAGATGGCTTGGTGGGCAAATACTTGCTTTGTAAGTATAATGACCTGAGTTCAGATCCCCAGCATTCACACAAAAGCTGGGCCTGCTACCATCGCTGGGCACAGATCCCTAGAGCTTGCTGGTCAGCCATTTTAGCCTAAATGGTGAGCTCCAGATACAGTCAGACCCTCTCTCAAAACATAAGGTGGAGCAGCCAAAGAAGCCACCTGATGTTGACTTCAGCTTCCTGTGGATGAGCACACATATGCACACGCATGCCCCCCTCCCACACACAAATACTGTTGATTTCAGTGGGTAAGAGTCAAAGGTAGTATAGATGAGTGGGAGGTCTGAATGGGAAGACAGCTAGTATAAACCCTTCAAGAGGTTTTTAGTCAACGAAAAAATGACTGGGAGTCAGGATTTAAGAAAGAAACTTTAGAAGGGGGCAATGCCCTCCCCCCTAAACAGGGTCTCCCTGTAGCCAGAGCTGCCCTGGAACTTCATATGTAGAATAGTCTGGCCTTAATCTCACAGAGATCTGCCTGCCTCTGGGATTAAAGACGTGTGCCACTATGCCCAGTGCCTTTTAATCTCTTTTTATAGTGTATATACTTTAAGACGCTTCTGTAGTGGGAGGTTTCCATATGGCTTTTCTGAAGGCTTTTAGTGTTACTTCTCCTCTCCATACTCCCTCCTCTGCCCTCCCAATTCCCCACCCCATTTAACCCTTCCTGCTCTTGTGTTCCCCTTTCCTCCATCTGCTTCTAGACGTCATAGGCTAATGAATAAAAACCCTCAATGCCAGGAATAGATTCCCTCTCTAGAAACTGTTGACCAGGGTTCCTGTGGACCCTCAAACAATACTGGCCATTGCCCATGCTCTTGGTTGCCCACCAGAACTTGATGGTAAGACCCTATTGCTGCAGATACCACATACACATGCTGTAGAACAAGGAGAAATCAAGGTGATACTGACTCCAAAGCCTCATCTCTACTGGCTAGCTTTCATAGTATTGGAAGGTACTGTGCATGCTACTGGAGAGAAAAAAATAATCATCAACCTTACCCAGCTGTGAATCCAGTGAACTGTAGCAACAGCTGGCCTGGCAAGATAAGCTCACCAGTTCAATACTGGCACAAGTACTATGAGAGTAACCAACCACTCTAATTGGATTTAAGGTCCACTTCGTAGGATGGAACCCATACCTGACATTGATGTCAGGCTTAGCAACCTGACATCAGACAGGTCACAGGACATGGGGGAGAGCCTAACATTAGTTTTCTATCAAATAGTTATATTAAACTGACTCCTCATGACTTATCATTATACCCATAGATGAATGCATCTCTCTGCTCTCCCCAGCGAAGCTTCATTATGCAGCAGATGGTGATTAACAGTAGAAACACACCACTGGCCAATGTGCAGAGAACAAGAGGCTGCAGAGTGCTTATCCTGAATAGGACACGTATTTCAAACCTCTGCCTCCCAAGGCTCAGGGATCATTGCAGAAGGGGGTAGGAAGGAGTTGTAAGACTCAGAGGTGGTTGATGGCTTTAAGGAAACAGTTTTCTAGACAGCTGGTCAGTTTCTCATCAACTCACAGCAATGGTGATAGCATGCACAAGTTCCATGCAAGCTCATACCAGACAAAATCCTGCATAGACATGGGAAAGAAACCCCAACTCAACCCAAGGAACTTTTGGCAACTGATGACTGCTGGGAGAGAGAGAGACAGGCTCTTTCGAGGATGGAACTCTAGGTAGTTAACCAGGCTCCAGTGGCTAGACTTCCACTGAAGGACATTTGGGGACACAAATTAGACTATAGGCCTGTGTGTATGTACAATAGAGTCCATTAAATTGGGAGGGGCAATAAGAGGAGGGGCAGATATGGGGTCTAAATGTTACTAAATTATATCTGAAAAATGGTAAAAATTAAAAGAAATTTTATAATTATCTGACTTTCAAAAGGGTTCTGTTCTCCTTTTAGATCATTTGAGAGTAAGGGAAATAGGGTAGATACACTGGGAAACTTGGTAACTGTCATAACCAGGTGCTAGAGGTAAGAGAGAAATCAAAGAAGAGCTTGAAAGAGATCTAAGTAAGATTGAAAATAAAATTGCAATGATGGTCAGCACAGAAGTAAAGAGTGACTTTCTGTGTTTTTGGACCTACGTAGCCATACAAATAACTTATAATGCCCCCTTTATGCAGTGCTGGGACTCAAACTCAGGTCCTTTGCACATGCTGTGCAAGCAGTCTACCACTGAGGTATACTCTAGACTCTTTATAATGTACTTTTTTGTTGTCTTTTTGAGACAGGGTCTCCCTGTAGCCCCGGCTGGCCTGGAACTCACTGTGTAGACTAGGCTGGTCTTAAACTCAAAGAGATTGGCCTGCCTGCTGGGATTAAAGGCGTGCGCCACCAAGCTTGGCTCTACTTCTTATATGACTAGTTAGCTCTAAGATAAAAATGAAAGTAATTTATAAGTTTTTGTCTGAGATTTAGATTATACTTCCTGAGATTTAAACTATGCTGCATAACTTAAATCTGATTTCCTTTGCCACAAAAACTTTTATTTTTGTTTTAGTTTTCATTTTAGTCTATAATTTAAAAGTTTAAAAGAATTAACATGCATAAATATATTCTCTTAGTTTACAGGAACAGTTTAACTTCAGCCACTTTCCTACAAAACAGTTGTTAGGTTAGGGTTCTTGAGTTGTGAAAGAGCCTACAATTGTGTAAGTACTGCCACGACTGAGGCACAGATAGTAATCTTTTTGTGTTTGTCCTTTAAAAAAAAATTGGGGTGGGGGTTAGCATGCAGAGAAATAGGCTTCATTGTGACGTTTTCCTACCTACATTATCATACTTTATTCTTACTTGTCCTCCCCTACTACCCTCCCCTTTCCTCACTCTCCCTTTTTTGCTAGTTTTTGGCATTGGTGGTCTAGTTTTCTTCTCTGCTGCTGTGATAAATCCAAAACAACTTCGAGAAGAAAGGGTTTATTTCAGCTTTCAACTCTTAGGGAAATCAGAGTAGGACCCGGTAGGCAGGAGCTGATGCACAGGCTATGGAGGAACACTGCTTGCTTACTGGCTTGCTCCTCTAGTCTGCGCTCCACTCAACAATTTAAAAAAAAAAAAAAGCCTGCAGGCCAGTCCAATAGAGGAAATTCCCTACATAAGTTTCTCTCCTTCCAAGGATATTAGGTTGCCAGATGAAGCTATCCAGCACACCCTCGTTCCCTCAAACAGTGCCCTCGTACTTTTGCGACACATATATTCCATTTCCCTTTCTGTCTTTCTCAATTCAACATTTCTTTTTAGTATTACTGTTACTCTATTTATTGTACACTTGCAGAGATAGGACAACTTACGCTGCTTCCACCATGTGGATCCTGGGTGTAAAACTCAGATGGTCAGGCTTGACCGTAAGTGCTTTTATCCACTGAGCCCTATTATGTTGTGTTTTTTTTTTTGTTTTTGGATTTGAGATAGGATTTCACTGTGTAGCCGTGGCTGGCTTGGAACTCACTATGTAGACTCCAGTGGCTTGGAACTTGCTACCAGCTAGCTTCCAACTCACAGAGGTCTGCCTGCTTCTGCCTCCCACTGAACTGACCACACCCAACCCTATATATTTTAGAAACAGTCTAATGTAGTCTAGGCTAGCCTTGAGCTTGCTATATAACCAAGGCTGACCTTGTAGTCCTGATCCTCTTCTACCTCTGAAGTGCTGGGGTTATAGGCATGTGCCATCACTCCTGGTTCCATTACCTTCTCCTATTCCCCATTCATCTCTCACTGTAGACCTTTTTCTCCTCAGATAGTTCCTTTCTACTTCCAAAGTTAAATCTAGTTTCTGTATGAGAGAAGACATATTTGTTTTTCTGAGTTTGTCTTATTTTGTTTAGCATAGTGATCCCTAGATACACCCATTTTTCAGCAAATGATATAATTTTTTAAATTAATGTTCTAGTTTGTTTCTCAATTTCTATGACAAAATACTCTGACTACTACCAACTTGGGGAGGAAAGGGTTTATTTGTCTTACATCTCCCAGGTCACAGTTCATCTGGGAGCCCAAGGTAGGAACTCACGGCAGGAACCTGGAGGCAGGAACTGGAGCACAAGCCGTGGAGGAACACTGCCTACTGGCTTGCTCCCCTGGCGCCTGCTCAGCCTGCTTTCTTAGGCAACACAGACCCACCTGCCCAGGGACGGCACCACTCACAGTGGGTTGGGCCCTCCCACATCACTCATCAATCAAGAAGATGCTGTACAGACGTGGCCACAGGCCAGTCCTATGAAGGCAATTTACCAAATGAGGCTTCCTCAACCCAGGTGTGTCAAATTGACACTAAAGCTGTACAGCACAATTAATTTATTCATGGGGCAGGGAGAGGGGTAGGGGAGAACACCTGTGTGTCACAGAGCACAAGTAGAGGGATAGGACAACTTGCTGGAGTTAGTTATCCCCTACTGTATGGGCTCCAGGGATCAAACCCAGGTGGTCAGGCTTGGCAGCAGGCACTTTTTCCCGCTGAGCCATCTCACCAGCCCCTAATTTCATTCTTATTTACACCAGAATAAAATTCCATTTCATGTGTGTATGTTATGTGTATACCTGTCTCACATTTTCTATAGCAATCTCTCGATAGGCATCTTTGTAGTGTATTTGTTAGTCTCCAAGTATTTGTGTAGTTTCTGTGGTTCTTTTGCTATTGATTTTTAGTTTTATACCACTATGATCTAGTACTTGCATACAGTGCTCATGGAGGCTAGAAGAGAGTGTTAGATTCCCTAGAACTGGAGTTAAGGATGGTTGTTAGCCACCATGTGAGTGCTGGAAACCAAACCCAGACCCTGGAAGAATAGTAAGTGTTCTTAACCACTGAACATCTCTTCAGACCCAAGATAACAAAAATCATTTTGAGTCTTTTCTATTTGTTAGGAATTGTTTTTTGTCCTAGATGTATATTCCTTATCTGTTAGATGGAATATTCTGTTTGATCTATGATTTAATTCTCAAGTTTCTTGGTTGATTGTTAGTTTAAATGACCTACTAAAGAGAGACTGGAGTATTGAAGACACTGTTGTTTTATTGGGACCTATCTGACTTTTTATGTCAATTGGTGTTTATTTTATGAAATTAGGAGCCCCAGAGTTCAGCACATACATTGCTATATATCTTTTTTAAAGACAAGGTCTCACTATGTGTCCCTCAATAGCCTAGAACTTGCTATGCAGACCATGCTGGCCTTGAACTCACAGGGATCCGCCTGCCTCTGCCTCCTGAGTGCTGAGATTAAACGTGTGTGCCACCATGCCTGGCTGGATCTTGTTTTTTAATCCAGTCTGCTAGTCTGCATCTTTTTCTGCTTAGTTGAGGCCATTTACATGTAATATTGTTGACAGATGTTTCCTAATTTCTTTAAGGTTGTTCGTTGTTTTTCTGGTTGGTTGGATTGTTTGTTGGTTTAGCGTGTCAAACATGGTAGATTTCTCCTTGGTTCTCCTTTGTTGATCTGTTTTTTTTATGAAATTTATTCTTTCCTGTAGTCTCAGAATTAAAGACTTTCTTTGTTCTCCATGTATCCTGTTCTTTAAGTATCTTCTGTAGTCCTGGCTTCCTGCTCATGAACTGCCTGTTTGTACAAGCCTTGAAAAGTCCTTATTCTACTGTCAGTTTTAAAAAGTATTCTTATTTTCTTTCTTTCATAATTTTATTTTGTGTATGTGTATGTGTGTATGTTTGCTTGTCTGTATGTGCTCCGCATGCATGCAGTGCCCACAGAGGCCAGGGGAGGGGGTCAGATCTATGCTGTTTTGAATGAGAATGTCCCCATAGGCTCCAAGTATTTGGACATTTTTGTCCCCAATTGGTGGCCCTGTTTTGGATGGCTTTAGGTGTGTCCTTGCTGGAGGAAGCAGGTCACTAAAGGCAGCCTTTTGGAGTTCTTGAGTCTTGTCAGATTTCTAGTCTCTGTGTCCTGTGCCTGCTGGAAGATGTTATCGCTTGGCTTTCTGCTCCCCCTGCCTTGTCTTCTATGATGAACTGTGATCCCTCAGGAACCACAGGCTCAAATAAACTCCTTTTAGAAGTCCACAGGGCTTTAATCACAGCAACTGGAAAGCTAACTAATATAGATCCCTTGGAACTGGAGTTACAGGTGGCCTGATGTGGGTGCTGGAAACTGAATCCAGGTCCTCTGCAAGAGCAGCAAGTGCTCTTCATCGCTGAACTGTCTCTCTGACCCCTCCATACTCCCTCTTTTTCTCTCTCTTTCCTCTCTCCCTCCCTCCTTTCCTGCTTCTCTTTTTTTTTTCATGAGCATCTGCATGCCATGGCATGCATATCGAGGTCAGAGGACAGTTTTCAGGATTCTGTTCTCTTCCATATTTGGGTTCCAGGGATTGAGCTCAGATCATCAGACTTGGTGGCAAGCTCTTTGCCCACTCAGCCGTCTTGCTGGACCTACACTGTAAAATTTAAAAAAAAGACCTTTGTCTCCTTTTTTGTCTTTCTGTGCATATGAGTGCCAGTACCTGCAGAGGCCAGAAGAGGATATCAGCTCCCACTGAAACTGTAGTTACAGGTGGTTGTGAGCTGCCTGGTGTGGGTGCTGAGAACTAAACTCAGGTCCTCTGTAAGAAGAATATGCCCACTTATGTGCTCTTTACCACTAAGCTATCCAACCCCTATACTGTCAGCTTTAAAAGATAGCTTTGTAGCAATCTTGGTTGGTAGTTATTTACTTTCAGGGCGTGAAACATTCCATGCTTTCCTGGGTTTCAGAATTCTGGATGAAAGACCTGATGTTCTGATGGTATTTGCCTTTGGATGTGTTTTCCTCTTACAGCTTTTATTTTTTTTATTTTGTTTTATTTTTATTTATGTGTATGCGTGTATTGCCTGCATGTAGGTAAGTACACCCGTGTCGTGCAATACCCGCAGAGGTTAGAAGAGGCTGTCGGATCCCCTGGAACTGGAGTTATGGGTTATGGTTAGCTGCCATGTGGGTGCTGGGATTTGAACCTGGATCTTCTGCAAGAACAGCCAGTGCTTTTAACTGCTGAGCCTCTCTCCACCCCATGTCCTGTTTTCCTAAGACAGAAGCTCCTGTACTGTTCAAGTCAAAGGCCTGAATCTTCAGACATTCAGGTGGTCTATACTCAGATCAGGTACATGGGAAGAACTTCTGGGCTCTTCTGTACACCTGTATGGCAAATCCTCCTTGATCCAGAGACTCTATCTGATACTCCCCCACCCTTCATTCATCTCTCTCCCATTTTCTTTTGCCAGAGCTGAGGACCAAACCCAGGGCCTTGCACTTGCTAGGCAAGCGCTTAGAAAAATGTTATGAGTGAATTGTTTGTATGTATGTAGGTGCACCCATGTCATGTAATGTCTGCAGAGGACAGAAGAGGGTGATGGATCCCCTGGAACTGGAGTTAGGACGATTGTTAGGCAGCCACGAGGGTGCTGGGAATCTTCTGCCAGAGTAGCCAGTGCTTTCAACCACTGAGCCGTCTCTTCAGCCCCCTACAGCTTTTATTATTTATTTATTTATTTATGGGTTTATTTATAGATTTATTTTGACTTTTGGTTTGTGAACCTGAGTCTTTAATGGCTGCATCATCTCTCCAGCCCTCTATTTTTTTTAAAAAATTATTATTAGCATTGTTTTCTTTAAAAAATAACATGATTACATTATGAAACTTTGTATAAGCTGGAGAATTTGGAAAGGGAGTGAATGCCAAACTTGCATTATAGCAACAGTGGCAAATTTCCCATTATTGTTGTTGTACAGTTTTTTCAGTAAACAATAATAACAAATAATACTCTAAATAAATACTACTTATAGTAGACATACAGAATTAAGAATTTACATTCTAAAATATGATTGCATTATTTTTAGTTTGAGAATTATATAGCCCTTTATTTTTAATTATATGTATATGTGTGTGGTGTTTGTGCATGTATGTACTGGATTCCATAGACACCAGAAGTGTGGAATCCCCTGGAACCAGAGTCATGGGTGGTTTTGAGCCAGCTGATGTGAGTGCTAAGAAACAAATGTGGGTCATCTGGAAGAGCAGATGCCCCCTTAGCCTCATCTCTTACTGCTTTTAATGTTTCTTGCTTTGTACTTTTGCCATCTAAACTACAATTCTCATGGTGAGGTTCTTGGTCATGTCTATTTGGATTCTAAATGCCTTGTGTTTTGATCTACATTTCTTTCTTTAGATTTGGGGAAATTTCTGCTGTAATTTCACTGAATAAATTCTCTTATCCTTTCTGTTTTTATCACATCTCCTACCCTGTGAATTCTTAAGATTGGTCTCTTGATCTCTTGATTGTATCCTACAGTTCTTAGATTTTTTTCATGCTTTTTACATTTTTTTTGTTCGTTTTTATTGCAGTTTGTAGTATTTCTAGGTTGTGAGTAGGACTGCCAGTCTCTTTGTGAAATTTTAAAATTTATTTTATGTGGCTGAGTGTTGTGCCTTCATGTATGTATGTATGTCTGTCATGCAGTGCCTGAAGACACCAGAAGAGGGTGTTGGATCCCCTGGAATTGGAGTTGTGGACAGTTGTTAGCTGCCATTTGGGTCCTGGGAATTGAACCTGGGTCTCAGCCAGTCTCTGAACCTATGAGCCATCTCTCCAGCCCCCAGTCTCTTTTTAAAGATTTATTTTTATTTTATGTGTATCAGTATTTGCATGCCATGTGCATGCCTTGGTGTCCGCTGAGGCCAGAAGAGCACTGGAACTGGAGTTACGGATGGTTCCCAGTCGCCCCGTGGAGTCTTTTAAACAAGCCCACTTGGCTTAATTTACTTAAGGCTTCTGCTTCCCCTCTCGTCACTGGAAGCCTTGGACCTGTATTGGACTGGGTTTCTTTCTGTTTTCTTTATTTATTTAATAACTACATACTTAGAGGAAGCATTTCATTAAAACAGCATTGACATAGTCAATAACAATTTCCAGAGCTAAGATGTATCTCTTTCAAAATCGGCTATAAATTTTTAGGTTTACAGTTGAATTAATACAGTTATACAATATTGTATTCAGTATAAACCCTATAAGACATAAAATTAAATGAGGTTTTAACCTTTAAAAAAAGATCTCCATTTCATTATTAAAATGCCCAGGTTCATACAGAAAAATCATTGTTAATGCAATTGACACTACAATGTTTGCACATGCGTTTCTAATCTCTCTATATATATCTGATTATTACCAGTCACAGTTGGTTACTTTCTGAGCTCCTTGGCATCTGAGCATGGATATAAAGTCATCAGGTAGATTGCGATGGTAATGTCAT
>NW_008350467.1:61635-62789 GCF_000622305.1 Nannospalax galili
CAAAAGTGGCTATAAATTTTTAGCTTCACAGTTGAATTAATACAGTTATACAATATTGAACTCAGTATAAACCCTATAAGATATAAAATTGAGTTTTTACCCTTTAAAGAAGATCTCCATTTCATTTTAAAATATGCTGTTTCCTACGGGATTTTGGAGGGGGTGGTCTTTTTGAGACAGGGTCTCCCTGTAGCCCAGGCTGTCTTGGAATTCAAGGTGTAGACCAGGCTACCTTAAACTCACAGAGATCTGCCTGCTTCTGCCTCCCAAGTGCTGGGATTAAAGGGGTGCGCCACCACACCCAGCATCCTACATTCTTTTAATATTATTTTTAATATTTTTTAGAAGAAGCATATCATTACAGCTTTAATATGCTCAATAACAGTTTCCAGAGCAAAGATACAGCACTTTCAAAAGTGGCTATAAAATTTTTAGGTTCACTGTTGAATTAATACAATTATACAATATTGAACTCAGTATAATCCCTGTAAGACATAAAATTGAATGAGTTTTTAACCTTTAAAAAAGATCTCCATTTCCTATTAAAATACACTGTTTCTTACAGAAAGACACATTGTATTTGCTACTAATACTGAGATGTTGGCGCATACGTCTTTAATCTGTATGTGATTATTACTAGTCATAATCAGTTGCACTTGGATCTTTGGCGCGTGTATGTCTATAAAGTCATTAGGTAGATTTCATTGGTAGTGTTTATCACCTCTACTAATTAACATGACGTAAATTTTTATGCTTCCTCCTCTAATATAATACATCTAAAAAAATTTGTTGATTTGTGTGTGTGTATGTGTGTGTGTGTATCATACAGAACATCCCAAACCATCTTATTCAACTATACACCCACTTCCTAGATGGCACCCTTCCATAGCCTCCGTCCCCCCACTAGAGCCCTTATTACTGTTATCCCTGCTACTGTCCACTGTGATGTCCGCACCCCCAGCTGTTGCCCACTACTTGTCCATCTGGTGAATCTAGTCAGCCTATCTAGAGGTCTTTGTTTTAGGAAGGTCAGCTGCTCCTCATCTAGCAGCAATCAGTTGTCAATATTCCATACAGTTGGCCCAGATAAACCAATTTATTTTTACTCTTCAGGTCATTTGAGGATCTGTTCCTCAGGGGCCACATGGACTTGG
>NW_008350467.1:62820-65541 GCF_000622305.1 Nannospalax galili
GTCCCACCTTTGTGAAGATAAATCAAAGGTCCTGCTCGACCATGGCTGGCTTCGCTTGGAACCATGGAGGAAGTGATTCCTCTATGTTGACTCTCCTTTTTGTAGAATGGACACTGGTTAAGTCCATGTGGTGGGGTCTCCTCAGCCTCCTTGATCAAGAGGACAGGTGACTCACCACAATCACAGGACATTTTAGAAATGCTCATAGTCCCCTGGAACTAGTTGACTTAGGGGAGCAAGGAGCAAAAACTGCCCTTTATGTCCCTCTGACCAAATTATTATAGGCTTCAAAGCATGTCTGTTAAACATCCAAGAAGGTTAGTTCCACCAGTCTGGTACTTTTAATTATTGTGTGTCGTGTAGATAAATCTTGAGCAAAGACCACTTGTTCTCAGATAAACCTTACCAAGACATATATTTCTTGATCTGGTATGTATAATTTGTCAGTAGGCTGTTGGACTAATATGGTTCTCTCTGGTTTTCAAAACTAGCTAGGCATTGTTTATTTGGCATTGTCCCACCCCTCCATCATGGTTTTCCCACTTAAGGTGCCCCCATTTCCCCCCTTTCTCCCTCACTAATACCCTTCTCCTATGGTCCTACCTCCCTTGAGTTCCTTCTTTCCCTTTATCCCCTAGGTTCTTTATATACCCTTCCCTCCCCGCTCCCTTAAACTAACCCAATTTTTGTCCCTGTCTCCCTTATTAGTGCCTGTTTCCTACTGTTCTTCTTTTTTAGTTTCCTTTCCTTTGCCTCCCTGGTTCCTTTCCATTATCATGGTTCCTGTAGTTATGTCTGGATACATACTCAACTTATCAGGGTTTGGTTCTACCCCTAGGTTCTTTATATACCCTTCCCTCCCCGCTCCCTTAAACTAACCCAATTTTTGTCCCTGTCTCCCTTATTAGTGCCTGTTTCCTACTGTTCTTCTTTTTTAGTTTCCTTTCCTTTGCCTCCCTGGTTCCTTTCCATTATCATGGTTCCTGTAGTTATGTCTGGATACATACTCAACTTATCAGGGTTTGGTTCTAGAATCCACATATGATGGAGAACATACGTTGATTTTTTTTTTTTCTAAGTCTGTGTTACTTCACTTAGTGTAACAGTTTCTAGTTCCATCCATTTACCTGCAAATTTCATGATTTCATCTTTCTTTACTGCTGAGTAAAACTCCATCATATAAATGAACCACATTTTCATTATCCACTTGTCAATTGAGGGACACTTAGGTTGCTTCCATCTCTTAGCTATTGTGAAAAGAGCAGCAACAAACATGGATGTACAAGTGTCTCTGCAGCAGGATGAGTTCTTTGGGTATATGCCAAGGAGTGCTATAACTGAGTCAAACAGTAGGTTCATTTGTAGTTTTGTTTTTTTTTTTTTGGTTTTTTTTGGTCTTTTTGAGACAGGGTCTCCCCAAAGCCCCAACTGTCCTGGAACTCCCTATGTAGACCAGGCTGGCCTTAAACTCACAGAGATCTGCCTGCCTCTGCCTCCCGAGTGCTGGGATTAAAGGTATACACCACAATGGCCGGCCTCATTTGTAGTTTTTTAAGAGTTCTCCACACTGCTTTCCATAGGGGTTGAACCAGTTTGCAGCCCCACCAGCAGTGGATGAGCGTTCCCCTTTCCCCACATCCTCTCCAATATTTGGTATCGTTTGTTCTCTTGATCTTTGCCAGTCTGACTGGCGTAAGGTGGAATCTTAAAGTAGTTTTAATTTGCATTTCCCTAATTATTAGTAATGTTGAACATTTTTTAAGATGCTTCATAGCCATCTTTACTTCTTCTTTTGAGAACTCTCTGTTCAGCTCCTTAGCCCATCTTTTAATTGGGTTACTTCTTGTCTTGATTCTCTGTTTTTTGAGTTCATTATATATTCTGGATATTAAACCTCTGTCAGATGTGTTGCTGGTAAAGATTTTTTCCCATTCTGTGGGTTTTCTCTTCACTTCCCTGGTTGCCTCCTTTGATGTACAGAAGCTTTTTAGTTTAATGAGGTCCCATTTGTTGTTTCTTGACCTTGTTTCCTGAGCAATTGATGTCCGGTTTCTAAAATCCTTTCCTACACCTATATCTTTCAGGTTTTTGCCAGTGTTTTCTTCTAATAGTTTTCAGAGTTTCAGGCTTTACATTGAGGTCTTTGATCCATTTGGAATTGACTTTTGTGCAAGGTGAAAGATAGGGGTTTAGTTTCATTCTTCTACATGTGGAGATCCAGTTTTGCCAGCACCATTTGCTGAACATGCAGTCTTTTCTCCAGTGAATGTTCTTGGCCCCTTTGTCAAATATCAGATATCTGAAATTGCATGTACTCATATTTGGGTCTTCAGTTTTGTTCCATCGATCTATGGGTCTATTTTTGTGCCAGTACCATGTTGTTTTTATGACTATAGCTCTGTAATACAGCTTAAAATCTGGTATAGGTATAGTAATCCCCCTGGCATTGCTCTTAGTGCTCAGGGTTGTTTCGGCTATCCAAGGTCTTTTGTACTTCCGTATGAAACTTAGGATAGTTTTTTTCCAATTCTGTGAAAAATATCATGGAGATTTTGATTGGCATTGCATTGAATCTTTAAATGGCTTTTAGTACGATGATCATTTTCACTATATTAATTCTTCCAGTCCATGAGCATGGGACGTCCTTCCATCTTCTGATGTCTTCCTCAATCTCTTTCTTTAAAGATTTAAAATTTTCATTGTAGAGGTCTTTAATGTCTT
>NW_008350467.1:66120-68068 GCF_000622305.1 Nannospalax galili
GACATTTATTGACTTACGTATATTGAACCATCCCTGCATCTCTGGGATAAAGCCTACTTGATCATGGTGGATCATCTTTTTGATGTGTCTGTATGCAGTTTGCAAGTATCTTGTTGAGAATTTTTTCATCTATATTCATTAAGAATATAGGTCTCTAGTTTTCGTTTTTGGTTATATCTTTTCCTGGCTTTGGGATTAGAGTGATGCTGGCTTCATAGAAGGAATTTGAAAGTTCTCCCTCCATTTCCATCTTTATGAATAAATGAAGTAGTATTGGATGTAGATTTTCTTTAAATGTCTGATAGAATTCTGCTGTAAATCCATCTCTTCCTGGGCTTTTTTCAGTCAGGAGGTTTTGCATTGCTGTTTCAATTTCCTTAGGTGTTATGGGTCTGTTTAAGCTGTTGATCTCTTCTTGGTTTAGTTTTGGTCATTATGCCTTTAGATATCCGTCCATTTCTTTTAGGTTTTCAAATTTAGTGGCATATAGGTTTTTAAAGTATTCCCTTATAATGTTCTGTTCTGTAGTTTTCTAGTGTCTGTTGTGATGTTTCCCCTTTCAGCTCTGAGTTTGTTGATTTGGAGGTGCTCTTTCTTTTGGTTAACTGAGCTAGCGATCTGTCAATCTTGTTTATCTTTTCAATGAACCAGCTCTTGAACCAGCTTTGTATTGTTTTCTTTGTTTTGATTTCACTAATTTCTGCCCTGGTTTTTGTTATTTCTTCTTGTCTGCTGGGTTTGGGTTTCATTTGCTGTTGCTTTTCAAGTGTCTTGAGTTGCAATGTCAAGTCATTTATTTGTGTTTTTTCTGACTTTTTGATGTAGGCACTTAGAAGTATAAACTTCCCTCTAAGGACCTCTTTCAGCGTGTCCCAGGGTTTTGTTGTGTCGTATTGTCCTTTTCATTTACTTCCAGGAATATTTTTATTTCTTTCTTAATTTTTCTTTTGACCCATTCATCATTCAGGAGTGTGTTGTTTAATCTCCATGCTTTCATGTGATTAGGGCTTCTTCCGGTGTTGATTGTAAGCTTTATTCCATTGTGGTGTGATAGAATGAATGGACTTATTTTAATCTTTTTGTATTTGTTCAGGTTTGTTTTATGTCCCAGTATGGTCGATTTTGAAGAAGGTTCCATGGGGTGCTGAGTAGAAAGTATGTCCTTTGGTGCTTGGGTGGAATACTTGGTAGACGTCTGTGAAGTCCATTTGATACAGGGTATTGTTTAATTCAGATGTCTCTCTGTTAGTTCTCTGCCCTGTTGACCTATCTAATGGAGACAGTGGGGTATTGAAGTCCCCTACTATTTATTAATGAGTTGGTATTAATCTGGGTCTTAAAGTCCGGTAGTATTGTTTTTATGAAGTTATGTGAACCATTGTTTGATGAATATATGTTGATGATTGTAATGTATTCTTGGTTTATTTTTCCTTTGATCAGAATGAAGTGGCCCTCTTTATGTCTTCTGGTTAGTTTTAGTTTAAAGTCTATTTTGTCAGATATTAGAATTGCTCTGCCTGCTTTTTTCTTAGTTCCATTTGCTTGGTATATTTTTTTCCATCCTTTCATTTTGAGATAGTGTCTGTCCTTGAAAGCGAGATGAGTTTCTTGCAGACAACAAAAAGATGGGTTTTGTTTCTTAATCCATTCACCTAGTCTGTGTCTTTTGACTGGGAAGTTCAGTCCATTAATATTTAAAGTAATTAATGAAAGATGTGTATTGAATTCTTTCATTTTTATTTCTGTTTACATTCGTGATATAGCTGTACTTTTCCACAGTTATACCCTCATTGGATTTCTTTCTGAAACCCCTTGGGTTTAGTCATTCCTTTCTTCAGCTCTTTGTATTGCTTCCAGAACTCACTGAAGGGCTGGTTTTGTGGACATGAATTCCTTCAGCCTACTTATGTCATGGAAGATTTTTCTTTCCCCTTCGACTATAATAGAT
>NW_008350467.1:68490-123749 GCF_000622305.1 Nannospalax galili
TGAAGCTTTCTCTTCTCGTTTCTAATTGGCTTACTCAGCGTTTCCCTTCCTTCTTCATTTCAGCCTGAGTATTCTTCAATGTTTCTAACTCTTTTCTGAATTCATTCAGAACTTTATCCCTATCTTCCTTCAGTTCTTTGATTTCTGTGTATGTTCTTTAAATTCACTGAATTCTTTTATCATGTTTATAATTGTTCTTTTGAGTTCCATGTCCTGCATTATCTCTAGGGGGTTCTCAGTGTACTCCTGTAGAGGACTCTTGGTATTTGGTTGGGATATATTATTTTGGTTTTTCAAGTTATGTTTTGTTTGTGATTTTGACATGTGAATTTCTTTTGTAGTTTCCGATTCTTGTGTGGGACTCAAGCCTTCAAGTTTAGGTCTGCTTCTTATATGCCTTTGTGGTTTACTTTTTGGGCTTGAAAGTCTAGTTCATCTAAGCTTCCGGGTAGAGGACTCTTGGTATTTGGTTGGGATATATTATTTTGGTTTTTCAAGTTATGTTTTGTTTGTGATTTTGACATGTGAATTTCTTTTGTAGTTTCCGATTCTTGTGTGGGACTCAAGCCTTCAAGTTTAGGTCTGCTTCTTATATGCCTTTGTGGTTTACTTTTTGGGCTTGAAAGTCTAGTTCATCTAAGCTTCCGGTTCTCTGTTTTGATTTTATGTTGGAGTGGCCAGATTGTTTTTGTCTTCAGGAGTTCCCACAGAGGCCCAAGTCAGATGAGGATCAGATGCTCTCAGTCTTTCTCCTAAGGTCTGGATCCCTCCAGGAAAGATTTTGCCCTCAGGAATTTGGAGGTTGGACGGGCCTGGGAGCAGGGCCCAGGAATAATGCTGGTCTCAGACAGCTGGTGGCCGTACCACCCAGAGATGCAAAGGGAGATGGGGGTGGGAATGGGCCCCAAGAGCTCCTGGGGACTACACTGAGGAACTGGGTTTTTCTGGATGCAAGGGATCAGGAAGCAGTGGTCACCCTAGGCCGAGAGGTTGGCCCTGGTATCCAGGAAAGAGGCTGGCAGTGTCCAGGAAAGAGGCTGACGGGTTGTGCAGCCCAGGGAAGCAGAGGGATGTGAGGGCTGGGTTTCTTTTTGGTGGTTGCCCTTGAGTTATTCCACACTTTTGAGCTCCTATCATTCCTTTTGTGAATTCCCAAAGTATTTCTTCTTCGGAATAGTTTGCTTTTCTATGTTTATTAGGGCAGAGGATAAAATTGAGAGTGACCCTCCTCCTGACCTAGGATCTAGAGAGCAACCTCTTACAGACTCAGGGTTTTTATATTTTTCTTCCTTCATGGAGGGAAAGGGGTTTGGGTAGAATGTGGGTCTTACTGGGAAGGACAGGTACAGGGTGGGCTTCACCATTTTAGGGAGGGCAGTTGGATGATCTGCAGTCAGTTGGACTCTGGTTCTGGGGGTGCCCTGTGATTGGGATTGAGTCATAGCAGGGGACCAGTGAGGTGGGAGTTGTGAGCTGCTGTCACGCGACCAGAGAGTGGCAGTTATGTGAGGAGCATTCAGGACCTAATATTTCTCAATCAGTATGTGTTTGCTCGTGGATTTGGGCACATGAGTTTGGGTGCCCACAGAGGCCAGAGGCATCAGATTCCCCCTGGAGCTGGAGTTACAGGTAGTTGTGAGCCTTCCACTGCATGGTAGAAACTGAACTTGGGTCCTCTGCAAGAGCAGTGTGCACTCTTAGGTGCTGAGCAGCCACCTACGGCCCCTAGATACTAATTTTTAAAGGAATAAGAATTTTAGGATTTAATTTTCTCATTTCTAAACCCTGCTAAAGTTGCAGAAACAGAGCGTGCTTCTCCTTTTACTGATTATTAATTCATTTGTATGCTGCTTGTACTGCAAGTATTCAATATATCCAATGTACTTTAATGAATCAGGTTTTTTGTTGTTTTTTTAAATGCCTATGCAATGAGCCCCTTCTTCTTGGCTTCTAATGCCTTTGGACATGACCCACTGATTTTTTGACAGCTTCTTCTGATTTCTTACAAGATGTCCCAGGTCTTTCTGTGTGTATACTCACTTATACCCTCAGCCACTGATTTAAGAAACTTTTTTGGGGGGTGCGGGGGCAAGGGGCTGGAGAGATGGCACAGTGCTTAAGAGCACTGGCTGTTCTTGCAGAGGACCCAGGTTTGGTTCCCAGCACCCACATGGCAGCTAGCAACCCTCTGTAACTTCAGTTCCAGGGGATCTGATGCCCTCTTCTGGCCTCTGCGGGCATTGCACGACATGGGTGGACTTACACACATGGAGCCAATACACTCACAGAGATAAAATTAAAACAATAAAATGTTTAAAGAAAAGTGAAGTTCGAGCCAGGCAAGGCAGAGGCAAGTGGATCTCTGTGCGTTCAAGGCCAGCCTGGTCTACACAGTGAGTTCCAGGGCAGCTGGAGCTACAGAGAGACCCTGTCTCAAGAAAACAAAGGAAAAAAAAAAAGTGAAATTGTTCTGGAGAGTGAGATAACCTTGCTAAGGAGTGTATGTACTCACTAGCCGTGCTGAGTGCCTGCCTGAGATTTATAGTAGTAAGTCTGAAATGAGACCAGAGAATCAGGTGTCCTGGTACATAAAACTGTAATACACCCAGTTACTATGGAGGCTGAAGGCTGGGGATAGAAAATTTCAGACCAGCCTAAATAATGTCTAGGGATGGAGCTTACTGGTAGAGTACTCACCTAGCATGCACACAACTCTGGGTTTAATCCCTAATACTGGAAAAAAAAGTGAAACTAGAGAGCTGTTTGTGTTTAAACTGGGTTTGCATTCTGCAAAGAGTATCTGAAGAGGGCTATGCCAGGGAGTACGGCGTGAGGAAGATGAGAAAGAAGTGAGGACAGGACTGTGTGGACAGTGGTGGTAAAACCCAGCCTTCTGAGAAGCAGTGGGGAAGGACAGACCTCTGGGGTGAGTCAGCTTCAGCCCTGGTCTTCTCATATACTTTAGTCAGGGATTCAAGGTCTTGGTAGAGTGTAGATGTCTAAAAACTCAGGGATGAGACCCTGGGTTTGATCTCCAGCACGACAAAAACTTACAAACCGGGGCCGGGAGTGGTACTGCACGCCTTTAATCCCAGCACTGGTGAGGCATAGGCAGGTGGATCTCTGTGAGTTCAAGGCCAGCCTGATCTACATAGCGAATTCCAGGCAAGCTGGAGCTACAGGGAGACCCTGTCTCAAAAAGACCACCCCTCCCCCCAAACCCTCATCTTTAAAGGAAATAAAAATGGTTTATTGTAAGCCAAAACTATACTTACACTATAAAGTTCAAATTAAAATAACTTCAAATAATAAACACATGTATTAAACCAATCCGTGCTTTGAAAAGCTTGGTCTAGAGAACTATTACCACAGTTTATTGGTTTATTGCAATTTAGTTGAAGACAAAGGCTGAAGAGGTTTGCTCCTAGCTAGACTTACTCCTTTAGGAGGTAATTGTTCTATAGCAGCTGCTGAAGCTGAAGTTACAGGCTCCAAACAGAAAGCTTAGCTTTAAGGAGAGAGTACCGGATATGAAAGCTAGCGTGTGGCCAGGTGGGCCACCGTTGGGGGAAGCAGAGGAGGGAACTATGGAGGAATGCTGTTTCCTGGCTTGCCCCCCAGGTTCATATTCAGCTCCTTTCACAGGCCCACCTGCCTAGGGATGGTGTCAACCTCTGTAGGCTGGGCCCTCCTACATCAATTAGCAATGGAAAGATGCTGCACAGGCCTATCTGATGGAGGCAGTTCTCAGGTGACTCCAATTTGTGTCAAGTTGACAATACAAACTAACCAGTAGCCAGGTAAGGAAGGAGCTTGTAGTAAGCAGGAAGTAATAGTTTTATGTTCCCAAGTTGTTAGGTAAACATTATTGTAAGTAGGAGCTAGTAGCGTTTGCTGAACAAATGAAGTTAATACAGGCTGAATAGTGTATCTGAAATGCTTGGGACCAGCAGTATTTCATGTATGAGATTTTTAAAAATACTATACGTTAGCTGGGCGTGGTGGAGCATGCCTGTAGTCCCAGCACTTGGGAGGCAGAGGCAGGCGGCTCTCTGTGAGTTCGAGGCCAGCCTGGTCTACATAGTGAGTTCCAGGACAGCTGGGGCTACAGGGAGACCCTGCTTCAAAAAGCCGAAAAAAAAAAAAAAAAATACTATACGTATATTTATTTGCATGCACCTGATTAATTATTTTGAAAGCAGAGCCTGACTGAACAGGAAATTCGTTTATGTACACCTTTTACATACAGCTTGAAGGTAACTTTATACAGTATTTTAAACAAAACTCCTATGTTTTTGTTTATTTCTTTTGTTATGCTGAGGATGGAACCCAGAACCTTGAATGTACTAGGCAAGTGCTCTTCTCCTGAGCTCTACCCCTGTGCTGCATTTTGACTGCAGCTCATCATATGACATCAGATGTGGATTTCTCCTCCTGGGATGTCATGTCAACAGCACTCAAAAGCATCAAGAGTTTAGAGCAGTTTCTATTTCAAATCTTTAGGCATGCTTAACCTATAATGGTGAGTTAGTGACTACAAATGAATAAAGGCAAACTGACATCTCTGGCTTTGCTAATCATCTTGACATAGAACTTTTATGTCTCATCTGAAATGGTGGCATTGCTATACCACATAAGAACAAGCTTTTCCCAGATACTCAATAGTTCTTTTGTTCTAAGGCATGTGATTTACTATGTATCTCTACAAGTTTAACAATGATTATACGGCTTTATACTCGGGTTTCAGTTCTGTCTGCTATCCTTGTTCATTGCTGTCATCCTGCCTCTTGTTAGAGGCATATATATTGCTCTCTGTTATTAAAAGTGAGTTGAGGGATGGCTGGAGAGATGGCTTAGTGGTTAAAAGCACTTACTGCTCTTCCAGAGAACCTAAGTTCAGTTTCCAGCACCCACATGGTGGCTAAGACCCAATCTTAACTCCAGTTCCAGTATCCATTGCCCTGTTCTGGCTTCCACTGGTACTTGTACACATGTACACATACATACATGCAGACAAAACACTCATGTACATGTAAAAAAAGGTGTTTTTGAGACAGGGTCCCCCTGTAGCCCCAGCTAGGCTTGACTCTATATGTACACCTGGCTGGCCTTGATCTCACAGAGATCTACTTGCTCTGCCTCCCAGGTGCTGGGATTAAAGGCATGTGCCACCATGCCCAGCCACAGAATTTTTTTTTTTTAAAGTGAGTAGGGCATGATGGTACATACCTGTAATTCCAGCACTGGGGAGGGAGAGGCAGGAGGAACATAGGCTTGAGGCCAGCCTTGACAGCGTAGCCTGCTTGAGGCCACTGAGAGTACATAGGGAAACGGTCTCAAAACTACAAAATGTTATTTTAAATTAACTTATTTTCCTTTCTTCCTTAGGACCAGTCACCATATCCTGGCTATAATTCTAACTACTGGAATTCTGCACGACCTAGACCCCCATACCCAGGTACATACCCTGTGAGGCCAGAGTTGCAAAACCAGGTATGGTTGAAAATTGACAGATTTTTCTGAAATTTTCTTTCTTTTTTATTGTAGGGTTTTTTGTTTTGTTGTTTTACTTGAGACATAATTCTATGTAGCCCAGGCTGACCTTAGATTCTATATAGTTGAGAATGACCTTGAACTTCTTGATCCTGCCTTCTGAATTACAGGCTCTGCTGCCACACCCAGTTTTATTCAGTTTGGGGGGGGTCAAACCCAGGGCTTCATGAACATTAGATGATAGGTAAAGTAGGCCATGGATGCATCCGGTTGATGGGGAGAAAGCACCAGGACACAGATAAAACTCCATTGGAATAGAGTTTATTACCATGGAACACATGGGACAGATTCCCTTCCGGGCAGGGAAAATGTCTGCCCAGGTTGTAAGCTGGGGTCTTTTAAAGGGGAAGGCTTCTGGGGGTTGCAGAAGGAGGGAAGATAAATTTTTAAAGTTGGGGCGGGTGGCGGGAGAGCTGGAGTGTTAAAACCTGCCCGCTTTAGAGGTTAAAGGGGAAGCCTGCTGTGTTGACCAAACAGTGGAGAAAAGTCTGCTTCTCTGGACTTCAAAGACCAGGGTGCTTATCAACTTGGTTCCCTTTTCTCAGGGCTTGTGAGGCCCTATTGGTGAGGGGGTGGGGTTATCTGAACCTTAACATTAGACAAACACTTTTCCAAGCTTAATTTTTTTTTTGAGACAGGGGAGACAGGGTCTCCCTGTAGCCCCACCTGTCCTGGAACTCACTCTGTAGACCAGGCTGGCCTTGAACTCACAGAGATCTGCCTGCCTCTGCCTCCCTAGTGCTGGGATTAAAGGCATGTGCCACCACACCCGGCCCCTAAGCTTCAAATTTTAAAATTGTTTTATTCACATATATTAATTATACATGATGAGTTTCATTATGATACTTTTATTTTCATACATGTACATGAAGTATTTTGATCATATTTCACCCCATTACTCTTATATCCCCCTCCCAGTCCCATTTTTTTCTTTTTCCTTGTTGTGGGTTGAGTCAGAGTCTCATTATATATCATAGGCTGACTTAGAACTTACTGCGTAGACTAGGGTGGCCTTGAACTCACAGAGATCTGCCTGCGCCTCTGCCTTCTGAGTGCTGGGATTAAAGACATGTGCGACCATACCCAGCTCAATTTTTTTTCTTAATAAATCAGTTTATTTTCAGAACCTGTAAAAATTTCATGGTCCTGATACTGTGCTTTTAAAAAATCGAATGAACTTCATCAATCTGTTTTTAGCTCAGAGATAAAAATTTAGGCAGATACTACTTTTAGCAAAGATAGCTTGAGCCAGAATTGACACACACACACCCCCCCCCCCCCCCGCTCCCTGCAAGACAGGATCTTAGATATCTTAGGCTGGCCAATCTCAGTTACATAGCAAGTTTGAGCTAGCCTTACATGAGACCCTGTCTCAAAAACAAACAAAAGACTAGGTCTGTCTATTGAAGATGATTGTGGCAGCAGTGCTGCTAGTGACCGGCCAGTGGAAGCCATGCCCAGTGATGACCCTGAGTCATCTGGTCCAGATTTTTGCTGGCTGTACCACAATGGGAGTGTTGCACAGCTCACATTGCTTGCAAGTTTCCTCATGGCTAATCTTAGTTGTCAGCTTGACAGCTGGGAAGAGGGAACCTTAACTGAAGAATTTCCTCCATCAGAGTGACCTGTGGGTATGTCTGTGGGAGATTTTCTTAATTCCTGGTTGATGTGGGTGGGCAGTGCCACCCCTGGGCAAGTGGCATATGCTGTACGAGAAAGCTGGCTGAGCATGAACCAGAGAGATCAAGCCAGTAAGCAATGCTCTGGGGGTCTGCTTCAGTTCCTGCCTCCAGGTTCCTGCCTTGAGCTCCTCCCCTAGCTTCCCTCCATGATGGGCTGTTGCCTGGAAGTGTGAGATGCAATAAACCCTTTCTTCCCCAAATTGTTCTTGGCCATTGTGTTTATTATAGCAACAGAAAATCAAACTAAAACATTTGCTGAGCTGAAATAAAAGATTGATTGCGATTCTGGTATGAAGCTGGAGAATGGCCCTAAATTCTTCAAACCAAGTGATGCTGCCATTATTGATCCCTTTCCAAGCAAACCCATGTGTTGAGAACTTTTCTGACTAAGTAGGGGTCCTTTTTGTTGTTCCTAATGTGAGATGGATGGTTATGGATATTTAATCAGTTACTTTTGGCGGGGAGGGGTCTTTGAGACAGGGTCTGCCTATAGCCCCAGCTGGCGTGGAACACACTACTGTGTAGACCAGGCTGGCCTCAATCTCACTGAGATCTGCTTGCCTCCCAAGTGCTGGGATCAAAGGTGTGTGCCACCACGCCTAGCTATATCAGTTTTTTGTCACTGTGATTAAAACACTGACCCAAAGCAGCTAGAGTAGGATATTTTACCTCTAGTTTGTGTTGACAAAAACTAACCACCATTGACCCCTTGTCAGCTTGGCACACAAACACATTGCTCCTAAACCATAACCTTTCTTGTTTATTCCCAATATTTCATATAAATATCACAATATGAAATACAGTCCAACTTTTAAATTTCACAGTCTTTAAGAAGTTCAAGTTTAAAAGTTCAGTGTCAGTTTCAAAGTCCAAAGACTCTCAACTGTGTGCTCCTGTAAAATAAAAAATAGATCAACATACTTTTTATTCCAAAAGGGATAAACCAGGTACAGTTTTAGTCAGATTAAAGCAAGACCTAAATCCAACGGTGTAAAAAAGTTCAATGTCCAACATCTAGGACTCACTTAATGATCTTCTGGGCTACAAAGGGCTTGGGTAGTCCTACTTCTCCAGCTCTGTCATCTGCAGCACACATAGCTTGTCTGATAGGCTGCACCTTCACAAATGACCTCTCACAGTGCCAAGCCTCAGCTGTTCTTCATGGCTCCTTCATGCCTTCAAAACTAGTACCACATGGGAGACTATTAGAATATTACTAAGTTTGGCTTCTAAGCTTGACATGATGCTCCTGGATGACGACTTCTGTGTGCTAACCCTGAGGAATACTTCCAAGAGCAGTTGGCCTCAATGATGCTACTCTCTTAACTAATCACAGCTGACCATTCCCACTAAAGCTTTATGTATATATTTTTTTATAAATGTTTTGCCTGCATGTATGTAAGTGCATCATGGAGTCAAGAAGAGGCCATCAGATCCACTGGAACTAGAGTTATGGATGTTTTTTAGCCACCATGTAGGTGCTGAGAAATGAACCTGAGTCCTCTGCAAAAGCAGCCAGTGCTCTTAACCACTGAGCCATCTCTCCAGCCCCTTCCACAGATTCTTAATACTACACAAACAGCCCTGATAAGTCTTTGCCTCCTTTTGAAGCTCACAAGGTAGGTCTCCATAATCTGCATCGCTCTCAGCATTATCTTCCGAGCTCAGTAAGCTCTAAGCACTCACCGGCTTTTCTAGTTCAGAGCTCCACAATCCTCCCCAATTCCCCTAATCCCCCCAGTCCTCCCCTATCTCCCCCAAAGCAACATGGTCAGGTCCATTACAGAATATCCCACTCTCTGGTACTGATTTCTGTGTCAGTTTTTCTGTTGATGTGATAAAACACTGACCAGAAGCCATGTCTCCAGCTCCTTGTTTTATTTTTCAGACAGAGTCTTACTATGTAGTCAGCTAGCTATACTCAAAATTCTCTTGCCACAGTGCTAGGATTGCAGGCATGTGCCAAAACAGCCATTTTAGACGTGTATTTTTAAACCTTAAGGTGAAAAAGATTGAAGATAGTGATGCTTATAGGAAAACTTGATTAAATGTTTTTACTGTTTGTTTTGCTTTGTTTCGTTTTGTTCTGTTTTGAGACCGAATCTCCCTGTAGCCACACTTGGCCTGGAACTCACCACATATGGTTGTTAGCTGCTGTGTGGGATCTAGGAATGGAATCCTGGCCCTCTGCAAGAGCTGCCAGTGCTCTTAACCGCTGAGTCATCTCTCCAGCCCTATACAATATATTTTGATCATACTTAGATCTCCTCCCTGATCTGCACCTTGCCTTACTACTTCCTGCCCAATTTAATGTACTCTCTCTCTCTCTCTCTCTCTCTCTCTCTCTCTCTCTCTCTATATAGAGAGAGAGAGAGAGAGAGAGAGAGAGATAGATAGATAGATAGATAGATAGATAGATAGATAGATAGATAGATAGATAGATAAAGGCAGATAGAGTCTAATTTTGTATTCCCAAATGTCCTTCAGTGTGGGTCCATCCACTGGAGCCTGGTTAGCCTTCTAAGAGTCCCATCCTTGAAACAGAACGGCTTTCCCCCTCCCAGCAGCCATCTGTTCTGATAGTTCCTCAGGTAGGGTTGTGGTTTCTTACCCACTTTTCCATGTCTGTGCTGGGATTTCTGTTCGGTTTGAGCTTGCATGGAACTTGTGCATGCTGACACCATTTCTGTGAGTTCATATGAGTAACTGACCAGCTGTCTGGAAAACTCTTGTTTCCTTATGGTCATCTACTGCTCTTACAATCTTTCCACCCCCTCTTCTGCAATGATCCCTGATATAGGTGTCCTGTTCAGGGATAAGCACTCTGCAGCCTCTTGTTCTCTGCACAGTGGCCCATTGTGGGTTTCTGTGTTAATCATCATCAACTGCATAAGGAGAGTTGAGCGATGCATTAGTCCCACCAAGTGTGGAGGAGCGCATAGATCCAGGGAGGGAAAGGATCCCTGTGGTCTGAGGAAGCCTGGGAGTAAGATGGTGGTACACCAGTACATCTCAGGGACAGGAGCGTTTGTTTGTTTGTTTATTTATTTATTTATATTTATAGTTGTGTGTCTATGTGTGTGTTGGCGTGCAAACACGTGTGAGGGGAATTCCCCACAGAGGCCAGAAGAGGATGCCAGATCTCCTTAGCTGGAGTTATGGACAGTTGTGAGCTGCCTAAGATGGGCCTGGAAACCACTCTGGTCCTTCGCAAGAGCAGTACTTGTTCTTAACTGATGAGCTGTGTCTCTAGCTCGGTTGTACTATTTTTTTAAAAAAAAATTTATTATTTTTATGTGTATGTGTGTATTGCCTGCATGTAGGTAAGCGCACCCGTGTTGTACAGTGCCCGAGGAGGTCAGAAGAAGCTGTCGGATCCCCTGGAACTGGAGTTACAGGCAGTTGTTAGCTGCCATGTGGGTTCTGGAGTTTGAACCCAGGTCTTCTGCAAGAACAGCGAGTGTTCTTAACCACTGAACCATCTCTCCAGCCCCAGTTTTACTATTTTTAAAAAGCTAAAGTAGGGCTCAGTGAGTAAAGTACTTTGCCGTGCAAGCCTGATGACCTAGAGTTCAGATCCCCAGAACCCATGTAAAAGTTGGATGCAGTAACACACATCTGTAAGCCCAGTAACCCCTATGGGGACATGGGAGGTGGAGACTGCCAGAGCTGGGAGCCAGGGTAGACAGATAGCTTGGTATATGCAGCAGTGAACAAGATGCTGTGTCAAAGTGGAAGGCAAGGACCTACATTCTAGGTTGTCCTCTGACTTCCACAAATGTGCCGTGACACATGCATGCCCGTACTCACACATGCACACACATAATACACATACATCATATGTGCACAGAGCTAACAGAGAAATTAAGATTACGGTGGTAATTTTAATTTAGGGCTTACCTTTAATATTATTTGGAGTATTAAAAAAGCCCAAAGCAGTCTACTCTGTAAGCAGTCTATTGAGTCCTCTGTGTTATTCGTTGTTGGTATTATCTGAGAAGCAGAGTTATGGCATAGTCCAGGGAATGAACTGTAGGGCCAGACCTGGGTTCAGTTCTTGAACCTTTCATAATACTTACAATAATATAAATAATTATTTTTGGTTGAGGATATTACATACCAGATACCCTGATAAGTCATTTATTCATATCACCTCATTTAATTTTCATGATAATCCTGCAGAGTAAGGTTAGGATCTTCATTTTCCTGCTGGAGAAACTGAAGCTAAAAGTAGTTAAAATATAAAGCCTATTATAGAATGAAGTCTTTCTCTATAATTTCCCTCCTTTTCCCTTCTGTTTGTTAAATCATTGTATTTCCTTCATCTGGTCCCTGAGGTTTCCTTGAGTCTTCCTTCCCAGTTTATGATCACAAGTCCTCCTCTGATGGGAGGCGTAATTGTTAAGTGTTTTTTTTTTTTTAATTGTTTCATTGTTATTATTTATTTATTCTTTGGTCATTTGAGACAGGGTCTCTCCGTAGCTCCAGCTGTCCTGGAACTCACTATGTAGACCAGGCTGGCCTTGAACTCACAGAGATCGCCTGCCTCTGCCTCCGGAGTGCTGGGATTAAAGGCATGTGCCACCACACCTGGCTGTTACTTATTTTATGTGTATGAGTATATTGCCTGCATATGTGTAAGTGCATCCATATTGTGCAAAGCCCCCTGGAGGTCAGAAGAGGGTGTTGGATCCCCTGGAACTGGAGTTATGGATGATTATTAGCTGCCATGTGGGTGCTGCAAACCGAACCTGGGTCCTCTGCAAGAGCCGCCTGTGCTCTTAACCCCTGAGCCATCAAATCATAGCACTTGGGAAGCAGAGGTGGGTGGATCTCTGTGAGTTCAAGACTAGCCTGCCTTGAACCTGTGAGTTCAGGTTAGCTGGGGCTACAGGGAGACCCTGTCTCCAAAAAAAAAAAAAAGAAAAAAAAATTTTTTTAAGGCTGTAATATCACTCCATCTCTCATTACAACACACTCTTCCATTGTAACTGTACAGTCATAGCCTGAGTTCAGTACATGGCATATGATTACAGCAGGTGGGAGAGAAAATGCTTCACAGGCTGCTTAGGTGTTCAGATTTCCAGTAGTTACTGATTTTTTAAAAAAAAATTTTTTTCCCAAAGTTTTCAAGGTTGGACATTAAATTGGGGCATCTTCAACCCGTTCAGCTTTTTTCCTCAATTTTGTTTTTCAGAGTTTGAATTCTTATACAAATGGAGCATATGGCCCACCATACCCTCCTGGCCCTGGAGTAAATACTGCCTCATACTCTGGGGCTTATTATGTACCTGGCTATACTCAAAGCAGTTACTCCACAGATGTTCCAGGTACTTATCGTTCACCTGGTAACAGCCCAACCCCAGTCTCTCGTTGGATCTATCCTCAGCAGGACTGTCAAACTGAACCACCTCCTCTTAGGGGGCAGGTTCCAGGATATCCTACTTCACAGGTAAGCAGTTTTCTATTGTGGGAAAAATGCAAATGCTGCCTCTAGAATTGTAGAAAGTGGAAAGTCATGTATTTACATTAGTACCAATTTAAGAAAACACTACAACCAGCTATGGTGGTACACTCCTTTAATCCCAGCACTCAGGAGGCAAAACTGAGTTTGAGGCCAACCTGCTTTAAAATAAGGGCCTACCAGGGCTGCATAGCGAGATTCTGTCTAGAAAAACAAAAGGAAAACACTACAGATGTTCAGAGATTTTTCCACAAGTGTCGATGCTTAAATGTATTTTGGCTGAGTCTCATAATCATAATTTTTTAAATTCTAGATTTTGTTTGTGTGTGTGAGAGAGAGAGAGAGAGACAGATAGGGGATGGGGCATGTGCGACAGTGCACGTGTAGATGTCAGAGGACAACTTTGTGCATTCAGTTCTCTTTCTACCTTTCTGTGAGTTCCCAGGGATTACACTCATACTGTAAGGCTTGTGCACCAAGTGCCTTTATCCAGAGTCATCTCACTGGTCCATAAATCATAAAATTTTCATGGCAAAAGAAATCCCTAGAGAGTTGTTACTTGAAGTTTCCCTGATTTAGCCTTTTTCAGTGCTGTTAGGTTTGTTTATTTATTTATTTATTATTTATTGTCTTTTTGAGACAGGGTCTCTCTAGCCCCAGCTGTCCTAGAACTCGCTAAGGAGACCAAGCTGGCCTCCATCTCACAGAGATCTGCCTACCTCTGCCTCCCAAGTGTTGGGATCAAAGGCATGTGCTACCATGCCTGACTAGGTTTATATTTCTTAATATGCTATGAATGATACCATGTTTATTTCTGTTTATTTCAAGGGAAGTTCTAATATGTCTGTTTATAGGATATGGATTCATTTGTGGTATCTTTGGGAAATAATTGCTTCATTAATTGAATTTTAGATCTCATTCCTTCTTTTTGCCAACTCTGCTCTTGATGTTTTCAGAACTAGGCTTTCTCAGGTGTGGGAAATTATGGTAGTTAATTAACTAAGGTTATTAGCATCTCAAGATCCACCTTGCTGTTTTCATTATTTTTGTTCTTGTGGTTTTGTTTGTTTTGTTTTTTTAATCTTTTGGAGACAGGGTCTCCCTCTAGACCCAGCTGGCCTGGAACTTGCTATGTCAACCAAGCTGGCCTTGAACTCAGAGATCTGCCTGCCTCTGCCTCCAGAGTGCTGGGGTTAAAGGCATGCGCCACCACACCTGGCCTGTTGTTGTTTTTAAGCAATAACCACCCAGCATAGTTTTTCCTTCCCAATCTAGAATGCTGGAATGACCTTGCCCCATTATCCTTATGGGGATGGTAACCGTACTGTGCCACAGTCAGGACAGACTGTCCGACCGCAAGAAGATGCATGGGCTTCTGGTGCTTATGGGATGGGTGCCCGTTACTCCTGGCCCTCAGCTACACCCTCAGCACCACCTGGGAATCTCTACATGACAGAAAGTGTCTCACCATGGCCTGGCAGCAGTTCTCCTCAACCACCTCCATCACCACCACCCCAGCAACCTAAGGTAGGACACCTTCCAAATGCTGTCCTTTGATCTCCAGGTAATTAAGAGAACACAAAATGAAACTTCTCTGTATTGGTGTGTGTTAAATGGAGACTACTTTCCCAAAAAAACGGTGATTACAGCCGTATAACATAATGTCATCCTAATTTATATTCTGTTTTTTTTTTTACAGACCTCCCCCCAGTGTTTTGAGACAGGGTCTCTCTCCTTATAGCCCCAGTTAACCTGGAACTTGCTGTGTACACCAGCTGGACTTAATCTCAGAAAGATCTGCCTATCTCTGCCTCCTGGGTGCTGGGTTAAAGGCATGCCATCCAGGTGTGAACCTGGAGATAACTTTATTTTGGGGGGATGCTTTAGGTTTTAAAAAGAAAAAAAAAATGCTTATTTTCTGTTGTGATACTATCTGAATATTAAATAGAATTAAAAATTTTATTTTAGAGGGCTGGAGAGATGGCTCAGTGGTTAAGAACACGGGCTGCTCTTTCAGAGGACCGGGTTTTGGTTCCCAGCACCCATATGGCATCTAACAATCATCTGTAATTTGTTTCTGGGGATTCAAGATCCTCTTCTGGCTCTGCAGGCATTGCACGCATGGGTGCACTCACATACATGCAGGCAGTGTGCATAATATAAAAATAAAAAAGTTTTTTAATGTATTTTACAGCCTCTAACAATATATAGAGATGAAAAACAACCTGAAATAACTACAACAACTAGCTTTTATGATGTAATTTTACATTAAATCATAGACTTGACACCATTTGCTTCTGGCTGTATTCTTGAGATTCTTACTATTTAGGGAGGAAAAGTATTTGTTAGGTCATTGGCTGAACTGAGGTAGGTGTTCAGAGAAGGATCTGCATCAGTGCAGGTTGCAGCCATTGTACTTGGGAACTCTGGGCCTTTTGCTTGATGCTCTCTCTTTATCTTAACTGTGTTTTTCTCAGATGATTAAGGTTCTCATGGTGGGAATCTTCAAGCACTTTCCTGTTCAGGTGAAAGATGTGGACTAACGTGATCTTGATGGCTTCCCATAACAAGCTTTCTTCTCCTTTTTGTCCTCCCACTCCAGGACCCCTCATACCCCTATAGCCAGTCGGAGCAAGGTGTGAGCCGACACAACTTTCCTTGCAGTGTCCATCAGTACGAATCTTCGGGAGCAATGAACAATGATGATTCAGACCTTTTGGATTCTTCAGTCCAGTATAGTGCCGAGCCTCAGCTATATGGTACTGCCACCAATGAGCATCCCAGCAATCAGGTTCAGAGTAATAATCTTCCTGAAGAGTGTTTGTCTTCAGATGAAGGCACTCCTCCAAGTATTAAAAAAATCATACATGTGCTGGAGAAGGTCCAGTATCTTGAGCAAGAAGTAGAAGAATTTGTAGGAAAAAAGACAGACAAAGCATACTGGCTTCTGGAAGAAATGCTGACAAAGGAACTTTTAGAACTGGATTCTGTTGAAACTGGGGGCCAGGACTCTGTCCGTCAGGCCAGGAAAGAGGCTGTTTGTAAGATCCAGGCCATACTGGAAAAATTAGAAAAAAAAGGATTATGAATGATTTAGAGTAAAGGGTAAGCCTGTTACTAACTTGGCCAAAGAACTCTTGAATTTGGGTAGTTACCATGTTTTTGAAATGCTTGTTGTGATGAGAAGCAACACATTCCAACTTTCCCTTGTCTTAAGACTTGGGAGGAAAAAAATTTTGAAAAGCTGGTGAAGGGATGGAAGAACACTTTAGTTATGAGTTTTGTTTTTGTTTTTTTTCAATTTTCAGATGAATGAACATGATAGGAAATTGAAATTATCAATATTGTCAAGTAGACCCACTCCTTAAGAAATTCATGGGTATTTGTAGGCTGCTGCCTATCAGCAGGAGGGAACTACACTTTAAGTAACAGGCTATTGGAAATAGAGACAAACAAACAGACTGGATTGTCACATTTCTGTATATTGTGACTGCATATACTTTATGTGTAAATTATAGCTTAGACTTTAGCTTTCTTGGCCCTCTGTTTTGTTTTGTTGTTTTCAGTTCACAAATACAGTAATTATTCTACTTCTTGGTACATTTTGTAGATCATGTTCTCTATAATTAAACATTGACAGCCAGATCGAAGGGCCGTTCTGAATGAGTTTCTATCCTTTTGCCACTTGCAGTGTGTAGTGAGTTCCTCAAGTAAACTGTTTGTCTCTCTCTTTGTGTAGCTTGTTAGCGTTCTTCCCCCTTCTGTTTTCATAGTAGTAGGGGAGGTGAATTTGGAAATTACAGTAACACAAGTATGGAAATGGTTGTGGACATTTTATTTCTTTGCTTTTTTCATTGTATTTGGATAAAGATCCACTTTAAAGTTACTTTTTTATGAAGTTTATCTTTTCACTATTGCTGCTTCTATAATAGTCTTATGATAAAAACAGATAGAAAATTAAATGCCACAGTGAGTAGAAATAATTACTACAAAAAGTAACAATTGCTGGGTGTGGTGGCACACGCTTTTGATCCCAGCACTCAGGAGGCAGAGGCAGAGGCAGGCAGATCTCTGTGAATTCAAGGCCAGCCTGGTCTACATACTGAGTTCCAGGACAGCTAGGGCTACAGGGAGACCCTGTCTCAAAAAGACCCCCCCCAAAAGTAACAATTATGATTATTTAACAATATCATTCTCATTTAAATAGTTTCTGTGGGGAGAGATATCAGCTCAGTTTATAGCTGATAAAGGAAAGGGAGTTCATGCTCAGGGAGTCAGCCACAGCTAGAGTAGAAAATCTGTCATGTTCTTCTAATTTAGATTTGGTCTTTATTTCACAAATTTCATAGGCTGCCTGTTTCATAAAAAGGTGTTTATTACTATTAATAAGAGTCATTTTAGAGCCAGTTTAAGAAAGAGATATTGAAAGGGTCACAACTGGCCTTGCTTGGTTATGTATATGTTGTTATATGAGACAGGTAAAAATTTACCTTTTAAATTTAAAGAGAAGTCTAGTTTACAGATCTACTTTTACAAAAACTGCAGTTTCTTAGTAAGATATAAACATGCGCTTTTCTAGATTAGCAGGCATATATATTAGTGATACTGAATCTGTAGCCATCTCTTCTATATATATATACTACTCATACTTAAACATTATATGATGAGATGAACTGAAAACAATGCTTGAGGAATGGGGATGAAGCTAAGTTAGTAGAGTGTTTACCTAATATGTATGAAGCTCTGTGTTCAATCATAGTCCTGCATAAACCAGGCATGGTGTTCGGTACCAATAGTCTCAGCACTTGGGAGATAGAAGCAGGCAGATCACAAGTTCACGGTCATCCTCAGCTATATGGTGAATTCAAGACTAGTCTGGGTTACATGAGATCTTGTCTCAAAAATCAAAAATATTGGCTAGGTTTTATGTTTTGGATGAATGATTCAAGATGTGATCATTTTATTATAGAATTCTCTCATTTTATTACAGAATTTTCTTTCAAAAAATACTCCTTTATTTTTTGAGACAGAAGTTCATGTAGTATCCCAGTCTGACCTTGAAGTTGCTGAGTTGCTGAGGATGACCTTGAATTTCTGATCCTGCTGCCTCCACCTCTAGTACAGATGTGTGCCTGGTTTATGTGGTGCTGGGGATCAAATCCAGGGTTTTGTACATCTAGGCAAGCACTATACTAAGCTACAGTCCTAGTCCTCATTCTCTTACTTTTGGCCCAATAGAGAAATGTTTTTTAAAAAGTTTTCTATAAAAATCGACAATTATACTTCAGAATAAAAATTTAGGAGGAGAGACCAGGCATGGTGGCACATGCCTTTAATCCAGAGGCAGGTGGATCTCTGTGAGTTCCTGGCCACCCTGCTCTACATAGTGAGTTCCAGGCCAGCTGGGGCTACCGGGAGACCCTGTCTCAAAAAGATAAAAAAGAAAGAAAATTTAGGACGAGAATCCTTAAGGCTGTTATCAGTGAAGACAGTGACAAATTTAAAAGAAAGTTTCTGCTTAGCTTACTGACTGCCCAAGATGCCAATTTCCACAAATTCTTAATTTTTATATATATGTACAAGTGTTATGCACAAATATACATACATACACATGTATATATCTTAAGTTATTTTTAAACTATTAACATGATTTTAAACTTACATAGGAGTTGTAAAAATAGATTTCCTGTGTACCCTTCATCTACCTTCCCCTTATTTTGACACCTTACTTAACTAAAACATTTGTCAAAATTAAGAAGTTAATCTTGTTATAATGCTACTGATATTAACTAAAGTAGGGAGCTAAACGTAGACATTTTATTAGTCTTTTTACCGGTATCCTCTTAATTGTCCTGGATCCCGTTCTGCATTTAGTTGTTGTCTCCACATGGTCTTCCAATCTGTGACAGTATCATAGGCGATACCTGATGCTATGATGTATTTCTGGTGTTGTTTACACTGAGCACTATGCTAACGTGGTGTCTGCTAGGACTCTACTGTAAGGGTCCATATTTTCCTTTGTAATTACTAAATATTTGCTAGAGATACTCTGAGACTATGCAAATGTCCTGTTTGTGCTTCAGTCTGCCTTCCTTTGGCTGTCGGCAGATGTGCTTGTGGCAGTTACCACTGCGGTGTTCAGATGGCGATTTTCTACTTCTCTCATTTCTGATACATGTAATAACTGGAATTCTGTAAGGAAGAGTTGTGGCTTCTGGATTTATATTTTTAATTATGATGAGATATGCAGGATAGGTACACACTTAACTTAGCTATAAACAATGTTACAATGATTCCAGATACCAGTATCAAAGAAAGCGAAGTTGGCAACCTGTCTTTGAAAATGTAATAAATTTAAGAGGGAAAATAGTATTTATGATTTGTAAAATTTGTTCAGCTTTTGACATAATACTGACTTGAAACGAAGTCAATTTTCTTTTGAAACTTCACATCTAGACTTTTTTAAAGTGTCTAAATTTATATTACTTTGGAGATCATTTTTGTCAAAAATCTTGAATAAAGTTACCTAGACCTTGCATGATTAAAAACAACTGTTTTCTTCTTATAAGATATTTTCTGCAATACAAACACCAAGGTAAACATTTAAACAAGTCAGTGATACTGAAGTGTCTGGGGCATAAGTGTTTTAAATGCCTTTAAAGAATGGGCTTTGAGGGCTGGAGAGATGGCTCAGCAGTTAAGAACACTGTTCTTGCAGAAGACCTGGGTTCAATTACCAGCACCCACATGGTAGCTAACAACTGTCCTAACTCCAGTTCCAAGGGATCCAACAGCCTCTTCTGTCCTCCTCAGGCATTGCACCACACGGGTGCACTTACCTACACGCAGGCAATACACTCATACAAATAAAATAAAAATAATAGCTGGGTGTGGTGGTGCATGCCTTTTATCCCAACACTCGGGAGACAGAGGCAGATGAGTTCAAGGCCAGCCTGGTCTACACAGTGAGTTCAGATCAGCTGGGACTACAGGGAGACCCTGTCTCAAAAAGACAAATAAATAAGTAAATAAATAAATAAATAAATAAATAATAGTTTTTTTTAAAAAAAGGGGCTGGAGAGATGGCTCAGTGGTTAAGAGCACAGACTGCTCTTGCAGAAGACCCAGGTTTGGCAGCTACAAACCATCCTTAACTCCAGTTCCAGGGGAATCTGAAGCCCTCTTCTGACCTCCGTGGCATTGCAGGACACAGGTGCACTCACATACATGTAGGCAATACACTCATACACATAAAATAAAGATAATAAATAAAAATATTTTTTAAAAAAGAATGGGCTTTGAAAGAGTGCTTTAGTTGGTTGACATAAGTAATGACCTTAAAGTTAACCAGATTTTTTTTTTAATTGAAGGCTATAGATTAGACTGTCATTTAAGAAAAGTTACGAGGGGATTGCACATGGGCTCTATTGGTGTGGTGCTTGCCTAGCATGTACACAGTTCTGGGTTCTATCCCCTGTCCCGCATAAAGCAAGACTGTAAGAAAAAAAAGAATAAAATCATTTTTTTAAAGATGGAGGGGCAGTGCTGGAGAGATGGCTCAGTGGTTAAAAGCACTGGCTGCTCTTCAGACGACCTGCGTTTGATTTCCAGCACTCACGTGGTAGCTAACAGCTGTCTGTAACTCCAGTTCCAGGTGATCTGACATCCTCTTCTGACCTCTGGGTACTGCATGACATGGGTGTGCTTACACACATGTAGGAAAAACACTCATACATATAAATTAAAATAATAGTAAATACAATATTTTAAAGATTTTGAGGGAATAGATAGTTTATAGAACTTTTTAAAATTTTGTTTGTTTGAGACAGGGTTTCACTATGAAGCCCTGGCTGGCCTGGAATTCCCTATGTAGACCAGGCTGGCCTTAAATTCACAGAGCTCAGCCTGCCTCTTCCTGAGTGCTAGGATTACAGGTGTGTGCCACTATATCTTTATTTAATTTTTTTTTTTTCTTTTTAAGAACTTGTGAGTTTAGACTCAATGAGATGGCTCAGCGGGTAAAAAGGTACTTGCTGCCAAGCCTGAGTACCTGAGTTCAGTCCTTAGAACCCACATGGTGGAAGGAGAGAACTAACTCCCACTGATTATCCTCTGACTTCTACACATATGGGATGGTATGCACATGCATGCCTCCTCCCACACACAAAAATAAAGCATAAACAGCTGGGCATGGTAGCACACGCCTTTAATCCCAGAACTCAGGAGGCAGAGGCAGGTGGATTGCTGTGATTTCAAGGCCAGCCTGGTCTACATAGTGAGTTCCAGGCCAGCTGGGGATATAGGGAGACCCTGTCTCAAAAAGAGGGGGAAAAAAAAAAAGCATAAACAAAATTTATGAGTTTAACAAGTCAATTCTATGAAAAAAATATTGTCCTGATCCTCTTCCTATTTTTCTTTCTCCAGAGGTAAACACTTTCAAATGTAAAATGTATCTCTCTCTCTCTCTCTCTCTCTCTCTCTCTCTCTCTCTCTCTCTCATACACACAGACACAGACACAGACACATACACATGTAAATGCTCAGAAGAAGGTGTCAAATTCCCCTGGAACTGGAATTACAGATGGTTGTTAATCACCATGTGGGCACTGATAATCGAACCCAGGTCCCCTGAAGAGCAGCCAGTGCTCTTAACCACTGAGCCATCTCTCCAGCCCCTGTATCTATTTTATAAATTTTTTTTTTTTTTGGTTTTGAGACAGGGTCTTCCTGTAGCTCCAGCTGGCCTGGATCTCACTATGTAGATCAGGCTGGCCTTGAACTTACAGAGATCTGCCTCCTTCTCCCTCCTGAGACAGGGTCTCCCTGTAGCCTCAGCTGTCCTGGGACTATGTAGACCAGGCTGGCCTTGAACTCAAAGATTTGCCTGCCTCTGCCACACCCAGCCCCCAGCTGTTTTTTATAGAGAGGATAAATGTTTATCTTTCTGCCCTCCCACATACACATCTCAGTCCCCACTTCTGAATACAGATCCACAGTCATTTCTATGTAAATGCTAACCACAGCTCAGTTCTGCAACTATGATTTTTTTTTTCTGAGCAACTCCTTGTTTTCCCTGTAATTAATCACTTATTTGGTTGCTTATATTCTTAATGACCTATTTGACCTCTAAGTCTTTTCTCAAGATGTGCATACATATATTTGATCAGTTTCAAACTCATGAGGAAGTCTGTGCTGGAGCCTTTTTTTACTTACCCTGGGGAGTCTCTTTGCCCCTTCTTGTTTTCTTGTATTGTGTGTCTTTTTCTTTCTCAACTTATTTCCCTTCCTGGAAAAGATTACATGGAAAATCATTGGTTTTATATTTTGCATAATTTAAAATGTGTATTCTACCTAGACACTGGATTATCTAAGCTGGGTGTAAAATTTTGGGAAGTGGTTATTGTAAAACATTTTAAAACCATTGTTCTGTTGTCTCATAGTTTCTAGAACTTAGTTTCCAGAATTGCTGTTGAGAAGCATACTTTGTTG
This sequence comes from Nannospalax galili, assembly GCF_000622305.1. Classification (NCBI taxonomy): domain Eukaryota; kingdom Metazoa; phylum Chordata; class Mammalia; order Rodentia; family Spalacidae; genus Nannospalax; species Nannospalax galili. The sequence continues at coordinate 90,679 of NW_008350467.1, forward strand.
TGATCAATTATACAGGACCCATTTGTGGGGCAGAAATCATGGCCTTGTACATCCCAGGCTGACTTCAAACTCAGTGTGTTGTTCTGGGTCCGAAAAATTCCCTGAATTGACTACTCAGACACTGAGACTCAGGAAAACTTAACTGCTTATTAAAACCGACCGGCTGGGGATGCAGGCAGGCTCAGGAGCTGCACCGCGACCCAGAGCTGTGGAAAAGCAGGGCTTGCTTTTAAGCACAAAATCTGCAAAGCAGGGGATGTCTATAGAAACCATAAACAGAAGAACCAGGAAAGGATTTTAACAATCTAGGGCTGAGCCCTTAACCTATACAGCCATTGGCTAGTTTACCTGGGGCAGAATGTTCTTCCTCTCCTGCCCCAGACCATTTCCATAGAAACCATAAACAGATGTACCAGGAAAGGATTCGAACAATCTAGGGGATTTCCAGAGTCAGGCAGAGGGCAGCTCTTTCACTGAGGCCAAGGAGGGGTCTGAGGGGCACTCTCCTTCAATGTGGCCAGATTTTAAACTTCTGATTTTCCTATTTCTTCCTCCCAAGTGCTGGGATTATAGCTGTATGTCACCATACCCAATTTTTTTATGAGGTACTGAGAAATGAACCCAGTGCCTCATGCATTTGAGGCACATACTCTACCAACTGAGATATCTTCAGCTCTCTGAGACCTACCTTTTTAAAGAGCTTTTTAATTGATTTATTTTTAATTTTCTGTGTATGAGCATTTTGCCTGCCTGCACGTATATAAGTGTACCACATGCATGCAATGCCCATGGAGGCCAGAAGAGGACACTGGAAACCCCTGAAACTGGAATTAGAGTAGTTAGCTGCCATATGGTTGCTGGGAACTGGGATCCTGGGTCCTCTGGAAGAGCAGCCAGTACTCTTAGTTGCTGAGCTATCTCCAGCCCTCTGAGGGCCCAACCTTTGTTTCTGGAAACTTGTAGGATATATTTTATCCCTCTGTTCTGAAATTTAGTAGTGGTGTAGGTCTATCTGTATCTGTTTTCTTGGGCATGACATTGTAAAAACTCATGCCTTTGGATGCTGAAATACTTTGTTTTTGTTGGGCTGTTCAGTTCTTTCCCTTGGCACACTTACATGGAATTAGTTTTTTGCTTTTGAGACAGGGTTTCACTGTGTAATCCTAGCTGGCTTGGAACTCTGTGTAGACCATGCTGGCTCCAAACTCATAGAAATCCAATTTCCTCCACCCTTTTTTTTGGGGGGGGCAGGGGGTTCTTTTTTGAGACAATGTCTCCCTCTAGCTCCAGCTGGCCTGGAACTCACTATGTAGACCAGGCTGGCCTTGAACTCAAAGAGATCCACCTGGCTCTGCCTCCGGAGTGCTGGGATTAAAGGTGTGTGTCACCATGCCTGGCTTCCTCTGCCTCTTGAGTGTTGGGATTAAAGTATGTGCCACCATGCCTAGCCCACATTACTACTGTTTCAATTCTTGACTTCAAAGATTGATCTTTGGGGCTGGAGAGATGGCTCAGCAGTTAAGAGTACTGGCTGTTTTTGCAGAGGAACCAGGTTTGAATCACAGCACTCACGCGGACAACTGTCCATAACCACAGTTCTAGCTCTTAACTGTTCAGCCATCTCTCCAGCCCAAAATTTGCACAACTTCTATGTTCCAACTACTCATTGAATTGTATATATGTGTTTATATTTTAAATGTTTTATTTTTATTTTATGAGTGTATTGCCTGAGTGTATTTAAGTGCACCTGTGTCGTGCAATACCTACAAAGGTCAGAAGGCATTGGATTGCCCTATAACTGGAGTTATGAATGGTTGCTAGCTGCCATGTGGTTGCTGGGAATTGAACCCAGGTCCTCTGCAAGAGTAGCCAGTGCTCTTAACCACTGAGCCATCTCTCCAGCCCCCTGAATTTTATATTTCAATTCTCTTTAATTCCTAAATTTTCACTTTGTGAGATTCTACTCTTTTCTGGTTGTAACACCTTACATATCTGAGGCTATTAATTTCTTCATGTTTCTTTTTTTTTTAATATTGAATTTCTCTAAAATTGCACTTCTTTTTAAAGTTTCTATATTTGGGGCTGGAGAGATGGCTCAGTGGTTAAGAGCACTGACTGCTCTTGCAGAGAACCCGGGTTCAATTCCCAGCACCCACATGGCGGCTACGAACTGTCCTTAACTCCAGTTCCAGGGGAATCTGAAGCCCTCTTGTGATCTCCGCGGCATTGGACGATATGGGTGCACTCACATACATGCAGGCAGTACACTCATACACAAAAATAATAAAATATTTTTTTAAAGTTAGAAGTATTTCTCAGAGGTCTGTTCAGAGGTTTTGTGTCTATATGATTGTGTGTGTGTGTGTCCTTCCATAATGGATTCCAGGGATTGAACTCTGGTCTTCAGGCTTGGGCAGCAAGAACTTTTACCCAAAGAGCCATCTTGCTGGCCCTTGTTTGTTTTCCAGCCATCTTTCTGCTTTGCTTAGGAGTCTGCAGAAGAACAGCTTATAGCCACTTAGTGGTTATTCCTAACCCATTTAGGGGCCTGAGCAGCACTGGAACACCTACGCACAGCGGGCACCTGTACACTTTAGGACCAGGCTGAAGAGCAGTTCAGGAACTGGCAGTCTGTTCACCCTGCAGTTCCTCCTTCTTTAGTCTTTCAACAACAGCAGTGTGCCCTTCTTTACCAATCTCTTCAGGATCTTTGTAGAAATAAACATCTGGCATGGGGGGCTGGAGAGATGGCTCAGCAGTTAAGAACACTGGCTGTTCTTACAGAAGACCCGGTTCAAATCCCAGCACCCACATGACAGCTAACAACTGTCCATAACTCCAGTTCCAGGGGATCCAGTGGGCCTCTTCTGTCCTCCCCAGGCATTGCATGACAGGGCTGCACTTACATACATGCAGGCATTACTCATATACATAAAACAGTAAAATATTTTTTTTTAATCTGGCATGGCCTCCCATGGGTGCCCGTGGGAGAAGGTGCTACAATGTGTACAGAGCTTTCTGGCCACCATCCACTGCATAAGACCCAGTGAGTGAGCTCCCCTGGTTGCATGGATGGCTTTTCCACATATCACAGAGGAAAATCTGTGTTACACAGAGCAGTGATAGGTAGATTGAGATAATGACCCGTTAGGGGCTGGTGGTCAGCTCTTCAGTCACCACAGAAGGCATGGCTCCTAGAAGACTGACTAGGTCTGGTGACTGAAAGTCCCAGGAGTAAAGCGTCACCAGCACAAGCTGCTGTCAGTGCTCTGGAGGAGGCGATGCTGACAGTGGGTTTTCAACTGCAGTAGCAGCTTTCCCAGTTCCTCTTCAGATTTACGGTGTTGATACCATCACTCTTTTTGTAGATGGACTATTCTGTCTGGAAATCAACATCGGTGCCTGTACTGCATAGCTTTAGTTATCAACTTGACACGCTTGGGTTGAGGCAGCCTCAATTGGGGAATTGCCTCCATTGGACTGGCTTGTAGCCATGTCTGTGGACATCTTGATTGATGAGTGATGTGGGAGGGCCCAGCCCACTGTGGGTGGTGCTACCCCTGGGCAGGTGGGCCTGTGTTGTACAAGAAAGCAGGCTGAGCAGGGGCCAGGGGAGCAAGCCAGTAAGCAGTGTTCCTCCATGGCCTGTGCTCCAGCTCCTGCTTCCAGGTTCCTGCCCTAGTTTCTGCCTTGGGCTCTGATGAACTGTGATCCAGGAGATGTAAGACAAATAAACCCTTTCCTCCTCAAGTTGGTAGTGGTCAGAGTGTTTTGTCACAGCAATGGAGAAATAAACTAGAACAGTGCCACATGAATGGGTTCCTGCTACAAGGAATTTGAGGACCGCCTTCATTTTCAGGACATCAAAGACTCAATTACTGTGTGAAACTTTCCATTTAAGTTACAGTGTAAATCTATAATACATTGTTTGGACCCCTCCTTGGGCAGTGCAGAAAACTTCCCTTTTTTTTTTTTTGGTCTTTTTGAGACAGGGTCCCCATGCAGCCCCAGCTGGCCTGGAACTTACTATGTAGACCAGGCAGGCCTTGAACTCACAGAGATCCACCTGCCTCTGCCTCCCAAGTGCTGGGACTACAGGTGTGTGCCACCACACCTGGCAACTTGTCTGCTTTTTAATATTTATTTTTATGTGTATGACTGTTTTGCCTGCATGTATGTTAAGTGCACCATATGCATGCAATGCGCACGGAGGCCAGAAGAGGGATCCCTGTCAGTGGAGTTACAAATGGTTGTTGGCCACCATGTGGGGGCAGAGAACCAAGCCCGGGTCCTCTGCAAGAGCAGCCAATGCTCTCAACTGCTGAGCCATCTCTCCAGCCCCAATCATCTGTTAATGTCAGTATGGTTCAAGCAATGTTTGGAACATACTTATACTAAGGATTTCTTGATTATTGGAAATGTAAATTTAATTGAATACTGTAGAGCGTGTGTGTGTGTGTGTGTGTGTGTGTGTCTGCCTGCGCACTTTGATGCACACGTAGGTGTGAAGTCCAGAGGACAAGCTCAGGTGTCATCCTTAGGAACACCACCTTTTCTGTCATTGGCCTGGAGCTCACCCTTTAGGCTAAACTGGCTGGCCAGAAAGCCCAAACAAACCTCGTGCCTTCCCCAGAATACAAGCATGAACCACTGTGCCTGGCATTTTCCCATGAGTTCTGGGTTGAGCTCAAGCCTTTGTGCTTGCAAGGCACACACTCCACTGACTGAGCTATCAGTACCAGGGTCCCAAGTAGCCAAGGCTGGCCTCACTCGTTATATAACTGCGGATGACCTTGAACTTCTGATCTTCTTGCATCTACCTCCTCAGTTCTGGGAATACAGATGTGCACAACTACACCCTGTTTATGAGGTACTGGGCTTTGAACTTGGGCCTTTATGCATTCTGGGCAAGCACTACAAACTTAGCTGCACTAATCCTATTTCTGCACTTCATTAACAATGCTAAACCAGGCTTGGTGGCACATACCTATAGTTAGGAAGCTTAAGGCAGGAAAATGGCAAGTTTGAGACCAGCTTGGACTACATAGTAGTACTGACTTTGCCTTAAAACAACAAAGGCAAAAGTGAGGTAGGGGTTGGGGGTGTTAGAGAGATGGCTTAGTGATTGAAAGGACTCAACTTGATGCTCTTGCTGAGGACCCAGGTTCAGTTCCCAGGTCTCACATGGATCATAGCTATAACTTTGGAGGATCAGACATCCTTTCTGGCCTCCCGGCACTGCACTGCATATATATGCACGCACTTATGTACAAGCAAGACATAATAAGACAATCTTTTTTTTTGGTATTTTTGCGACACAGATTTCCTAGCCCCAGCTGGCCTGGAACTCGCTATGTAGACCAGGCTGGCCTTGAACTCACAGAGATCTGCCTGCCTCTGCCTCCCAAGTCCTGGGGATCAAAGGCATGCACCACCACACCTGGCAAATAAACCTTTTTAAAAAGGGTATGTTACCTGTGGAGAGTCATATAAGTATGTTGCTTTTAAAGACTTTTTCATTCAGCATAATTCTCTTGAGATTCATCCAAGTTGTTTCCTATATCAATAGTAGTTTGTGGATGGTACCACAGCTAACCATTCCTCTGCTGATGGCTATCTGGGTTGTTTCTATTTTGGAACTATTATGCATAGTCACATACAGATTTTTACGTGTACATAAATGTTCGGATTTTAGGGGAAATATTCCCCGGGGATGTAATTCTAGATTGTATGGTGGTTGCATGTTTAATTTTTAACTCCATTTTTCCATTATGTGTACATAAACGTTCATTTTTTAGGGAATGAAATATTTCCTAGGGATGTAATTCTAGATTGTATGGTGGTTGCATGTTTAAGTAACTGTCATTTTCCCAAAGTGTCTCTATCATTTTACACCAGCTACGTATGAACTCGTGTCCCTGCAGTATTTGTGTTCAGTGTTTTAGTCATTCTGATAGGTCTATAGTGACAGCTCATTGTGGTTTGCTTTTCGTTTCCCTAACAGTGGTACTGAATCCTTCCGCGTGCTTATTCATCCTCCTGTATATTCTTTCCTGTGAATACTGTATCTTTTGTGCCTTTTGGTTTTTTTAATTTATGTACTTATTTTTGGTCTTTTTGAGACAGGGTCTCTCTGTAGCCCCAGCTGGCTGGGATCTCAGAGATCCATCTGCCTCCTGAGTGCTGGAATTAAAGGCATGTGCCACCATGTCCAGCTTTCCTTTTGTTTTTTTGAGACAGTGTCGCAAATATGTAACCCTGGCTGGCCTGGAACTTACTCTGTAGACAAGGCTGGCCTCAAACTTGCAGTGATCCTCCTGCTTCCTGAGTACTAGGATTGAACGTATGCACCACTATGTCCACCCATATTTTGCTCTTTTCCAAACTGGAATTATATTAATAAACTTCAAGAGTAGTTTCCATTTATAGAAAATCTATGACACTGTAGAATTCTAGACGTCTCACCCAGTTCCTTTGTATTAACACTTCTGTTTATTAAATGTCATAATTTATGGACTCAAATGGATACATTCACATTAACTAATGTCCATCCTTCATTTTTACCTGATACCTTTTTTCCCCTTTAGGATTTCAGGTAATACATCATTAGAACAGCTCATCATGTCTCTGCTCTTAGCTGTGCTAAGTTTCTCCCTCTTCATTTGATTTGATGATCTGACAGTTTTGAGAAATAACTTCCACTGGGAAGTATTTTTCTGATGTGTTTTTCCTAATTAAACTGGGGCTATGAATTTGGGAGAGGAAAAGCACAGAAGTGGTTTGTCCCTTTCATCATTATCAAAGTGTCCTGTGTGACTTCGACTTTAGCTACTAACCTCATTACTTAGGATAGTATCTGTTGATATCTCCATTCTAAAGGTTCTCTCTCTCTCTCTCTCTCGATATATATATATATATATAAATTTTGTGTGTGTGTATGAGTTGTATTGCCTGCATATGAGTGCACCAGTGTACATGCAGTCAGGTCTTCTGACCTCAGAGGTCAGAGGAGGGTGTTGAATCCCCTAGAACTGGAGTTATAGATGGTTGTTAGCTACCATGTGGGTGCTGGGATTTGAACCTGAGTCTTCTGCAAGAGCAGCCAGTGCTCTTAAATGCTGAGTCATCTCTCTAACCCCAGTCTGAATGTACTCTTTAGAAAAAAAATTCATAATATAAATGTGCCCTGACTTACTATAAACCCATCATAAGTTGAAAATACCATAAGTCAAGAACGAACTGGGGGCTGGAAAGATGGCTCAGCAGTTGGGAGGCAGAGGCAGGCTGATCTCTTGAGTTTAAGGCCAGCCTGATCCACATAGTAAGTTCCAGGCCAGGCAAGGATACATAGTGAGACTGACTCAAAAAACAAAAAAAATCCTGTGTGAGTTACTTTCTAGGAGAAAGTTGTTTGTTGATAGAAAAAAACATTTATAAAGTTGTACAATCAATTGTGTTAACATTCGGAAGATTTGTATAGCTCAGTGAAGTCATTTAAAAAATATTACACAGTATCATAAATCATACATGGGTTAAAAATCTGTAGCATAAGATAGGCTGAGTGTGGTCCATGCCTATAATACCAGCACCTGGGGGCAGAGGCAGGAGGATCCTTAGTTTGATACTAGCTTGGGCTTCATAAGGAATTGACTCAAAGGAGGAAAAAAAAAAAAAAAAATCAAACAAGAACTGCAGGTGTAGCTCAGTTAAGCGCCCTGGCTTCCTTAACATGCAGGAGGACCTGGCTTTGATTTCCATCACTACATAGAATATGATGGTGCATACCCGTAATCCCAGAACTCAAGACATGAAAACGAGAGGATCACAAGTTTAGGGTGATCCTCCGCTATATAGTGAGTTTGAGGCCAACCTGAGACCCTACCTCAAAAGAAACGAATTCAAAAATTTAAGCAACAAAACCCACAAACACACCCAAGATAGATGGGTAGATTTTAATGGTCAGGATATGAAAGTTCATTGATAGGTTTTTAGATTCCAAACTGGGACTTTTGCGGCAGAGCTCTTACCCAACCCCAAGCTCTGAATTCCATCTCTGGCAATGCGAAGTAAAAAAATAAATTCCGTCAGTGAAGTTTCTCTTCTGTGTGTAGCCACCACGTGGGTGCTGCGAGGGCAGCCAGTTCATTTAACCGCTGGGCCACCTAGACAGCCCCTAATTCCCACATTTAGTTTCTTTTCAGTGTCTGAAAACTTTTAACTCCTGCCTTATAATCAAGTTAGAAGATAGTAAAGTATATTACTTGCCCTGCTTTCTTTCCTCCCTCACGTGCTGGGGACCAAACCTTGCTATTGGGCGTTTCACCATCATCCCCAGCCCTCCAAAGTGTCCCGCTTAATCACCAAAGGCTTGCGGTCTTCCACACCGGAAGCAGGACAGCTACACAGGACGCCACACAATTTCTCACCCGACACTCATTCCCTGTCCTCCCCTTTTCCAGGGTCGGTCTGGGGGCTCCTGCCCTTCCTCCTACCCGTGCCGCCGGTATCTCCCGGGGTCGCAAGGCTGATTAGCCACGTCCGGACGCCACCGGCACGGCTGCTGCTTCCAGGGCGCCTTTCCCATAGCCTCTCCGTTCGAGCAGAGGCTGGAGAGGCCCAGCGACGCTCCTCCCAGCACAGGGACGAGGCCCTCCCCCGCAGCTCCCTCCGTGGCCGTGGTCCTCAGACAGAGACTGGTTCGCCAGCTACGAGGGGAGCGCAAGCGCCCCGCCCCGCCACCACGTGCCCAGCGCGTGCCCCGCGCCTGCCCGCAGGAGGAGCCACGTCTCGCGCGAGTTCCCTCATGTCTCGCGACACTTCCGTGGGTTCCCCTCAGCGCTATAGGTCTCACCCGCGGCGGGCGCTGAGAGCCGGGCACTACTCGCCCACTGGGAGCGCTTGGGTCCCGGGGCGCGGGGCTCGACGGGCGCGGCCGCTGGCTCCGCCCCGCCCCGCCTGGACCTAGAAGACAGGCGGTCGCTGCGACATGCCCTGGGCGCCTTCGCTAGGGCGGGAGAGTGCGCGCCGCGGCGCTGGCAGGCGAGTGCGGGTGGCCGGGGCGGTGGCGGCGGCCCGGGGCGCGGGGAGCCGCCGGGCCGTGCGCGCTGCGCCCTGCGGCATCTGCTAACGCTGTTCCGGGGACGGCCGGAGTCTAGGAAGCCGGGGCGAGTGGCGGGAGTCCAGCTGCAGACGAGGGACGGTCGGGTCGGTCTGTGGTAGAAGTGACCGCGGGAGACGCGGCTCCAGGGGCGTGCGCCCGCCCGCAGGCCGCAGTGGTGCCGTGGTTTCTCTCCCTGCAGCGTCTGCGGAGCTGCTGCGTGCCGCGCACCGTCCATCCCTGCGCTGGGGAGCAGAGACAAGCGGAGATCCAGGCCAGCTGGGGCGACGGAAACCGGTGGTGGATCGGCGGCAGCTCGTGGGGCGTTCTGTGAGGGAAGGGGCTGTGGGCAGCGAATGCTAACTTCTCACCCGCAGCTTGGACGCCGAGACGGGTGGGCTGGTGCTGCTGCAGGCGCTGTTTTCCCGTGTTGACTTTAAATGCACCATAGCCCCTTGTTTAAGCGCAATTAAAGCATTAACCAAAATGGTTTTTAAGGGAATAGCTGTGTTTTAAGTATTTAAGATTCCAGCAGTTATAGAATGGGATAGTAAAGGAAGGGCCTGGGGGGTCTCAGTATGAAACACTGGCTTGGGCGGGGTTAATTTTCTGCCTTTGGAGCTAGATTTGGATTGGAAATTGGTAAAATAGTTCATTGCAATCAATTTTGACCATGTGTTTCGTGAAATTCTGGGTTTGTTTGGCTAAAATGGTTGATCTAGTAGAAACATTGTTTAAAGCGCCTCCCCAAATGTGATATTTTTGTTTTGAATTATATAGCTCTTTGTTGTTCGTTTTCAAGAATGGCTTCTTAAAAGGATCAGTTTCTTTTAGGTGCCTGCACACACATGAACAATTAGTGTCAATAGTAGGAAATTAATTTTCCTAACAGTTTTGCCTTGCCTTTTAGAGAGCGAAATGTCATCGCCGGAATCACGGCAGTTGTCGCAGTCAGATCCATCCCCATCACCAAACTCATGTAGTTCTTTTGAGCTAATAGACATGGATGTTGGCAGCTTATATGAACCAGTTTCTCCACATTGGTTTTATTGTAAGATGATAGATTCTAAGGAGATATGGATTCCTTTCAACTCTGAGGATTCACAGCAACTGGAAGAGGCCTATGGCTCTGGTAGGAAGAAAATGATGACTTGTAACAAAGATTCTCATCTCTTTCAAACCAAAATGTAATGGCTCTATACCATTGCAATGATTTTCATTAAAGTAATTTTAGATTTTTCTCTCCTATTATTTTGACTTTTTTTGAGACAGGGTCTCTCTGTAGCCTCAGCTGGCCTGGAACTCCCTATGTAGACCAGGCTGGCCTCAGTCTCACAGAGATCCACATTACCTCTGCCTCCTGAGTGCTGGGATTTAAAGACATGTGCCATCATGCCTGACTATATATGCCCATTTTTTTTAATTTTTTTTTTTTTTGTCTTTTTGAGACGGTCTCTGTAGCCCCAGCTGTCCTGGAACTCACTAGGTAGACCAGGCTGGCCCTGAACTCACAAAGATCCACCTGCTTCTGCCTCCCAAGTGCTGGGATTAAAGGCGTGGGCCACCATGCCCAGCTATATGCCTATTTTTAAGGGGCAGTGAAAAATTTCTTTTTCACTAAGTGATTAGTTTTGACTTGTGAGAAGTAGTTCATGAAAAAACATATGAATTAAATTCCAATTAATTTAAATGTAACCAAGTAGAAATTGTTTACATTATTCACACTTTTTGAAACGTAACACAACTGTATTGAGATTTATTGTGAAATGATGTGCTTCTTTTCTCCTTTGCAATACTTGATAGGAAAAGATTGTAATGGGAGAGTTGTTCCCACCGATGGGGGCAGATACGATGTTCATTTAGGGGAGAGGATGCGGTATGCGGTGTACTGGGATGAAGTGCCATCCGAAGTGAGACGATGTACATGGTTTTACAAGGGAGACAAAGACAATAAATACGTTCCCTACTCAGAGAGCTTCAGCCAAGTTTTAGAGGTATTCCTTCAGCCTGTTTTTACCTTTTTTTCCTTCTCATTAATAATTTTTTTTAACTCTTCTGGCATATTTTAAGAATCTTCCAGAAAAAAATCTTGGTTGCTTGATTCTGTGTCATGCTTTATAGACTTTCTCTAGCCCCAACCAACCTGGTACCCACTATGTAGACAGGCTGGCCTGGATCTCACAGAGATCCACCTGCCTCTGCCTCTGTCCCTGTCCTCTGGAGTGTTGGGAATAAAGGTGTATGCCACCACACTGGCCTTTTTTTTTTTTTTTTTTTTTTTTTTTGAGACAGGGTCTCCCTGTAGCCCCAGCTGTCCTGGAACTCATTATGTAGACCAGGCTGGCCTTGAACGCACAGAGATCCACCTGCCTGTGCTTCCCAAGTCCTAAGTCTCATGTCCCTCCTGGGACTAAAGGTGTGCGCCACCATACCCTGCTTATTTTTTTAATAATTCACTTTTAATAGAAAAGTTGTTGAAGTCTAATATATTTTCTTTTAAGGAAACTTACATGCTTGCTGTAACTCTGGATGAGTGGAAAAAGAAACTTGAATCTCCAAACAGAGAAATTATTATATTACACAACCCAAAGGTAAAGTGAATTAAAGTGTTTCACTAGTGCTGAGATTAAAGGTTAATGCTTTACTAAGGAGAACTGATAGACCTTTTATTCTACGAACTCCATGTAGGATAACCTTTCGCAAATTTGATGTTGATTTCATCGTTATAAAACTTAAAACTTACAGTAACTACCATTATTTACTCCATTGAGCTTTGTGTGTGTGTGTGTGTGTGTGTGTGTACAGGGTATGATGTGTGAATGCCAGCATACATGTGCTATAGCATGCTTGTGGAAGTCAGAGGATAATCTTGAATATCAGTCTTCTTTCACCTTATTTGAGACAGGGTCTCTTGTTCACTCTCTATGCCAGCCTAGCTAGCCCATAAGCTTTTGAGGATTCTCCTCACTATACCTCCCAGAATCCTATGATCTGCCTCCCATTTCATCGTAGGAGCACTGAGATTACAGATGCGTATGCTAGTGTGTCCAGCATTACGTGGCTCTGGGGATTTGATCTCATGTCTATGGTGTGATAGTAACAAGTGCTTTACCTAGTGAGCCAGCTCCCAACACTAAAAAAGAATTTTTCTTTTTTTTTTTTTGAGACACAGTCTCCCTGTAGCCCCAGCTGGCCTGGAACTTAAAGAGATCTGCCTGCCTCTGCCTCCCCAGAACTGGGATTAAAGGTGAGCCCCACCATGCCTGGCTCAGAATTTTTTTTATGGAAAATTAATGCCAACATAGATTAAGAATATCATCAGTATATTATGTGAGCATGTCCACATATTATTTTTTTTTAACTTTCTGTTGAATTTTTGTGTATTTCATACATAAAATCATCTTTATGCCCCCTTCCCTTGTATAGGACATTATTGAAAGATCTACTTAATATATTTCTTTTTGTCTTTTTTTTTTGAGACAGGGTCTTCCTGTAGCCCCAGCTGTCCTGGAACTCACTATGTAGACCAGGCCGGCCTTGAACTCACAGAGATCCGCCTGTCTCTGCCTCCAGAGTGCTGGGATTAAAGGCGTGCGCCACCACGCCCGCCTCTACTTAATATATTTTAAGAATTCTCGTTTCAAACTTTTGGAATTGCTAAATATTAAAGCTCTAGTTGAGATTTGACTATATAAAAGATATGTTCTAATTTTTTTGTATTTTAAAACAGAAATTGGATGTATTAGAAATAAAATGAAAATATGTGAAAATAACCATTTTCAACAAATGAGGGGATAGGACGGGTGGGGACAAAATGAGAGCAAGAGTGAGATAATGACAAGGACGTGCATTTCAGAGCTGAATTACTGAAAAGCTGGTTAGAAATCAGTACTTTAGTGCTGAGAGTTTAGCCGACCACACATATTCAAATATTTGAGGATTAAAGATCATAATGAACAGTTAGGACTTTATTATAATGGTTTTTTTAAACAAAGAAAATTACTGAAAATTTCATACATGCATATAAGGTGTTTTGATCAAATCCACGCCCACTCCCTCCCCTCTACTCCAACTCCTCCCATATCTCCCATCACTGTTTTCTGAGAACTTCATGTGCTTGCTCTTTTTCTTTTCTTTTTTTTTAAATGGGGTCTTTTGCTACTCTAACATTCTCCCCTCTGAAGAGGTAACCCTAAAATCTTTTAGGGGTTAAGATGTTTTATATACAGCTGGGTATGGTGGTGCACGCCTTTAATCCCAGTACTCAGGAGGCAAATGCAGGCGGATCTCTGTGAGTTCAAGGCCAGCCTGGTCTACATAGTGAGTTCCAGGATAGCTGGGGCTACAGGGAAACCCTGTCTCAAAAAGACACACACACACACACACACACACACACACACAATTATATATAAATTAATGTAGATTGTTTTGCTTTGCTCTGATCTTTTCTATTTAAGCTCATGGTACATTACCAGCCAATTGCAGGGTCTGATGAATGGGGTTCAACACCCACTGAGCAAGGTCGACCAAGAACAGTAAAGAGAGGAGTTGAGAACATCTCGGTTGACATTCATTGTGGTAATGTCAATTATTTGTATTTTCTTACATTTTGATATATTTGTTCATTCTTTAAATTGTGGTTTCTTTTTCTTTGATTTGTATTACTTCAAGGCTTGTTTAAAAATCATCTTTAACCATATTAGCTTTGAGTTAAGATTGACATCAGTCGCTTCATCTTTTGTTTTTGGTTTTTTTTTTTTGTTTGTTTATTTTGATACAAGGTGTTAGGTAGGCTAGGGCTGACCTCAAACTCACTACATAGCTGAGAATGATCTTGAACTTCTGATCCTCCTGCATCAACCTCTCTCTTGTTAAATTACAGATGTGCCCCACCTTGCCTAGTTTATGTGGTGCTGGGGATCAAACCTAAGTATTGATAGGCTAGGCAAGCACTCTACAAGTTGAGTTACATTTCCAGCCCTGATTTGAATGTATACGCATGCAGGTATATATGCCTGGGAACACACCTGGGGAGGCCATCAGGTATCTTGTCCCTTGAGACAGGGTCTCTCACTGAACCATACATTAACCATTTAGCCTAGGCTGGCTCGCCACTGAGCTCCGGGGATCTACCTGTCTCCATTCTCCCACCCCCATGCTGGGGTTATAAGTATGCACAAGCCATGCACAACTGCTGGGGATTCAAACACAGTTTTTCATGCTTACCCACTAAGCCATTGCCTCAGCTGGTTTTGTTTTTTTGTTTTTTTTTTTTTTTTGAGACATGATCTCACTGTTGTTAGCTCAGGCTGCTCTATTCCGGCCGTCACCACCCAAGTGCTGGGATTACAGGCATGTACCCCTGTACTCCAATGCAAAGAATTGTAACAGATATAAAAATCCATTTAACCCTCACAGTGTGTGACTCCTTGAGGTAGTCCTCTGAAGTGAATGAGCATTGCCAGAGGTAGATCTTGGGCCCTGGGGAAGGGAGACAATGGATGACAGGAGCCCCAGTGTAATTGTCAAACCCCAGGGTGAGTGAAGCTTGGGACTTGTAGCCTCTGGCATGTTCCCATGTGTACTGTTGTTTTTTGTTGTTGTTGTTGTTGTTGTTGTTGTTGTTGTTGTTGTTGTTTTCAATAGTTTCATTAAATGTGTCTGTTTTTTTAAAAAATGCATTTAAAATTGCTACTGGGGGCTGGAGACAAGGCTCAGCTGTTAAGACCCTGGGTTTGATTCCCAGCACCCATGTTAAGAATTGTTAACAGATATAAAAATTCATTTTAAATTGCTACTAGGGGCTGGAAAGATGGCTTAGCTGTTAAGAACCAGAATTTGATTCCCAGCACCCATGTGGTGGGTAACAACCGTCTGTAACTTCAGTTCCAAGGATGCTATGCCCTCTTCTGGCCTCCACAGGCTTTATATGACACTGGTGTATGCACATGCAGCCAAAACACTCATACACATAAATTAATAAAAATAAATCAAGGGGCTGGAAAAATGGCTCAGCTGTTCAGAGCACTGACTGCTCTTGTAGAGGACTCGGGTTCACTTCACCCATATAGCCACTAACAATTGTCCATAACTCCAATTCCAGGGAATCCGACTCCCTCTTCTGACCTCCGTGGGCATTGCACAACATGAATGTACTTACATGCAGGCAATACACTCATACACATAAAATAAAAATAAGTAAAATATTAAGAAAAAATAAGAAAAAAAAATTAAAAAAAATTGCTACTAATCAGGAAGTCACAAAGAATAAGATGAACTGATTTAGTCCCAATTTTTTTAAGTTTGATTCTTCCCACTAAACTAGAAGTTTATGACTGATAATTTCTGTCCTTGAACATTTCAGCTAAGGAAAACTTTTTCAAATGGAACTTGATTATTGCTAGCTATCTAGGGTTGCTTATGATTCGTTTTAAGCATATTTAGCTAGATTATAAAATGCCTTTTTGAAAAATGTTCTATTTTTTCATTTTGTGTATATGAGTGTATTGCCTGCATGTGTGTAAGTGCACCCATGTTGTTCAGTGTCCTTGGAGGTCAGAAGAGGGCGTTGGATTCCCTGGCACTGGAGTTAGGAAGGCTGTTACCTGCCATGTGGGTGCTGGGAACCAAACCTGGGTCTTCTGCAAGAGCAGGCAGTGCTCTTAACCACTGAGCCATCTCTCCAGCCCCTCAGCCTGCTTTCTTACACAACCCAGGCCCACTTGCCTCTAAGGGTACCCATGTTGTTCAGTGTCCTTGGAGGTCAGAAGAGGGCGTTGGATTCCCTGGCACTGGAGTTAGGAAGGCTGTTACCTGCCATGTGGGTGCTGGGAACCAAACCTGGGTCTTCTGCAAGAGCAGGCAGTGCTCTTAACCACTGAGCCATCTCTCCAGCCCCTCAGCCTGCTTTCTTACACAACCCAGGCCCACTTGCCTCTAAGGGTACCCATGTTGTTCAGTGTCCTTGGAGGTCAGAAGAGGGCGTTGGATTCCCTGGCACTGGAGTTAGGAAGGCTGTTACCTGCCATGTGGGTGCTGGGAACCAAACCTGGGTCTTCTGCAAGAGCAGGCAGTGCTCTTAACCACTGAGCCATCTCTCCAGCCCCTCAGCCTGCTTTCTTACACAACCCAGGCCCACTTGCCTCTAAGGGTACCCATGTTGTTCAGTGTCCTTGGAGGTCAGAAGAGGGCGTTGGATTCCCTGGCACTGGAGTTAGGAAGGCTGTTACCTGCCATGTGGGTGCTGGGAACCAAACCTGGGTCTTCTGCAAGAGCAGGCAGTGCTCTTAACCACTGAGCCATCTCTCCAGCCCCTCAGCCTGCTTTCTTACACAACCCAGGCCCACTTGCCTCTAAGGGTACCCATGTTGTTCAGTGTCCTTGGAGGTCAGAAGAGGGCGTTGGATTCCCTGGCACTGGAGTTAGGAAGGCTGTTACCTGCCATGTGGGTGCTGGGAACCAAACCTGGGTCTTCTGCAAGAGCAGGCAGTGCTCTTAACCACTGAGCCATCTCTCCAGCCCCTCAGCCTGCTTTCTTACACAACCCAGGCCCACTTGCCTCTAAGGGTACCCATGTTGTTCAGTGTCCTTGGAGGTCAGAAGAGGGCGTTGGATTCCCTGGCACTGGAGTTAGGAAGGCTGTTACCTGCCATGTGGGTGCTGGGAACCAAACCTGGGTCTTCTGCAAGAGCAGGCAGTGCTCTTAACCACTGAGCCATCTCTCCAGCCCCTCAGCCTGCTTTCTTACACAACCCAGGCCCACTTGCCTCTAAGGGTACCCATGTTGTTCAGTGTCCTTGGAGGTCAGAAGAGGGCGTTGGATTCCCTGGCACTGGAGTTAGGAAGGCTGTTACCTGCCATGTGGGTGCTGGGAACCAAACCTGGGTCTTCTGCAAGAGCAGGCAGTGCTCTTAACCACTGAGCCATCTCTCCAGCCCCTCAGCCTGCTTTCTTACACAACCCAGGCCCACTTGCCTCTAAGGGTACCCATGTTGTTCAGTGTCCTTGGAGGTCAGAAGAGGGCGTTGGATTCCCTGGCACTGGAGTTAGGAAGGCTGTTACCTGCCATGTGGGTGCTGGGAACCAAACCTGGGTCTTCTGCAAGAGCAGGCAGTGCTCTTAACCACTGAGCCATCTCTCCAGCCCCTCAGCCTGCTTTCTTACACAACCCAGGCCCACTTGCCTCTAAGGGTACCCATGTTGTTCAGTGTCCTTGGAGGTCAGAAGAGGGCGTTGGATTCCCTGGCACTGGAGTTAGGAAGGCTGTTACCTGCCATGTGGGTGCTGGGAACCAAACCTGGGTCTTCTGCAAGAGCAGGCAGTGCTCTTAACCACTGAGCCATCTCTCCAGCCCATAAAATATCTTTTGTCTTGAATAAATGATTTGCTTCTTAAACAAAATCTTAGAATTATTGTAATTTAAAAGATGAGTTTAAACCCAGGCATTGGTGGCACATGCCTGTCATCTCAGCACTAGGCTCAAGTAGAAGAATCTGCAGTTTGTGGCCATGCTGGGGATACATAGTGAGGCGTTCTAGGCCAACTTGCATTCATAAAAGATCCTGTCTCAGAAACAGAAAATAGAGTAAAATGTAAAAAGGCAGTTTAAAACTTCAACCTTTAAAAGCATGGCAGATATTATTGGGATAATTGGTAAAAGTGGAATAATTAGGTCAGAGAAATCTATCGATCTAATATCTGGATTTGATCACTGTACTGTGGTTATATGGGGGCACATTCTTAGGAAATGCATATATTAAAGGGTTAAAAAGGAATACTGTATGAAACCTGATGCATATAATCTGCTTCCAAATAGTTCAGAAAAATAAGTGTCTGTGTGTGCACACCATGAAGAGAAAACATAGCAATGATATTTTTTCAGAAGCTGAATTTGTAGCTAGGTATAATGGAATATATCTATAATCCTAGCATTTGGGAGATGGAGACAAGATGAGTTCAAGGTCAGTCTCAGCTATGTATCAAGTTCAAGACCATCTTGGGCTACATTGAGACCCTATATCAACACAAAAGAAACAAAAACTCTAAAAAATGGAAGTTGAATTTTTAAAAAGTATGTGGGAAATTCTGTAGTATTTTTTCTAGTTTTCTATAGCTTGCAGTTATTTCAAAATGGTTTCAAAACCTGAAAAAAAATTTCAGGGACTTAAAATGAGTTAGAAAGTAAAATTAATGTATTTTTATTAAGTAATTAAATACAAAACTACATATCTTTTCAATTATCTATTTGTATTTTAATTTGCTTATGTTTATAAACTGTTTATTGTGAATACTTGATTTTTAGAATGCATGAATAATTATAGAATATTTCTTTTTAATTTTATGTATAGGGGAACCTTTACAAATAGATCACTTGGTTTTTGTAGTCCATGGGATTGGACCAGCATGTGATCTCCGCTTTCGAAGCATTGTACAATGCGGTAGGTGCAGAGCATAAAAGATTATTTCGGGAGACTCAATGTTTCTGTGAACTGAGATAAAGCACTGTCATTTGGTCTGTGGTCTTAGCTACATAAGAAGATTTGTAGAGCTAAAGACAGGTGACAAGGGAGTGAGCTTCCCAGCTTAGACCTAAAGTGCTGATAATTTCCATGAGTGAACAAGCCCTTAATTCCTATGAAACTGTTTTATGATTTAATCGGCCTATTCATAACCATTCCAGTTTAAAGAGAACCGTAAAGATGAGAATTGAATAGTACAAGCTTGTTATTTTTGTAATTCATATCATGATAATCCTCTTAATACATAATTGCAAGATTTAAGTCAACAGTATAACTTCATTTGGAAAGAAAATACCTTCAAAACTTGATAGTATTCAAAGTCTGTCCCACTTAGGGAACCTTATTGTACTTGGTAATCATTCTGAGTGAAGTAGAATTATATTCTGTAAGGTTAAGGTTGATATGATAGGAATTTTGAATATATATATATTTTTTTTTAATTTTACGTGTACGAGTGTATTGCCTGCATGTATGTGAGTGCACCAATGTTGTGCAGTGCCATGGAGGTCAGAAGAGGGCTTCGGATTCCCCTGGAACTGGAGTTGAGGATGGTTTGTAGCTGCCGTGTGGGTGCTGGGAATTGAACCCAGGTCCTCTGCAAGAGCAGTTAGTGCTCTTAACCACTGAGCCATCTCTCCAGCCCCTAGCAGTATATATTTTTTAAAATAAAGTATTAGGTGATACCCAGCCCACCTGGAAGTCACTATTTGGACCAGGCTGACCTCAGTCTCACAGAGCCTGCCTCTGCTTCCCAAGGGTTGGGATTAAATGTGCACCACCACTTCTGGTGGTAATAGCCATTAAAAACCAGAAAGTTTGGGGCTGGAGAGATGGCTTAGCAGTTAAGAGCACCAGCTGCTCTTGCAGATCCTCTGAAAAAGCAGCCGGTGCTCTTAACTGCTAAGCCATCTCTCCAGCCCCTCAGCCTGCTTTCTTACACAACCCAGGCCCACTTGCCTCTAAGGGTGTACCATCTACAATGGGCTGGGCCCTCCCACACCAATTATCAATTAAGAAAATGCCTCACAGATTTGGCTACAGGCCATTCCAATAGAGGAAAAGCCTCTTTGAGGTTCCCTTTTCCTAGATATGTCAAGTTGACAACTGAAGTTGTCCAACACAATAATTTTTAATCTTTTTAACAGTTACTTATTTTTGTGTATGGGGCCAGGGAGCATTATGTGCCATAGTGCGTATTGGAGGACAGCTTGTGGGAGTTGGTTCTCTCCTGCTATTTGAGTCCCAGTGATGGAGCTAGGCTGTCAGACCTGATAGCAAGTGCCTTTTCCTACTGACCCATCTCTATAGGCCAGTTAATTGCCTCTGTTTCTACCACAGATGTATCTAAACAAACAAACAAACAAAAAAACCACAGTTAGATAAGAACCTGACTACAAGATGGGTTGACGAGTAGTCATGCAGTTAAAAAAAAAAAAAGAAAAGAAATAGTTCCCATGACAGTTTTGAAGTTACCTTTTCTTTTTTGAGGTAGGATCTCCCTGTAGCCCCAGGTTGGCCTTGAACTCACAGAGATCTGCTTGCCTCTGCCTCCCTAGTGCTGAGATCAAAGGCCTGCGCCACCATGCCTGACCACCTTTTTTTTTTTTTTTTAAGTTTTATTTAGTGTGTATGGGTATTTTGCCTGCATGTGTGAGTGTATCAGGTCCGTGCGGTGCCCGTGGAGCACAGCAGAGGTGTTGGATCCTCTGGAACTGGTGTTACAAAGGGTTGTTAATCACCCCGTGAGTACTGAGCACCAAACCTGGGTCCTCTGCAAGAGCAGGAAGTGCTCTTGACTGTTGACCCGTTTCTCCAGCCCCATGAAATCAGCTTTTCTTTTGCTAAAATTATTTTGTGTGGTAAAAGCAAGCTTTGTATTAAAGGAACATCTTTTATTATTTTATTTTATTTTATTTTTTGGTCTTTTTGAGACAGGGTCTCCTTGTAGCCCCAGTTGGCCTGAAACTCACTATGTAGACCAGGCTGGCTTTGAATTTCCAGAGATCCACCTGCCTCTGCCTCCAAGTGCTGGAATTAAAAGCATGCACCACCATGACCAGCTAAGGAACATCTTTTAAAAGCTTCCTGATTTTTCCTTAACCTTAGCATTTTTTACTCCGCTCAGTTTGTGCTCTAAATGTAGTTAAGGAGGGTGCTGTCACATGATTTGTTGCATCCTGATTTTGTGTATTAGTTGCTTGACTGTTGATGCATAAATTAATTTTCTTTTCCAGTTAATGATTTCCGCACCGTTTCCTTGAACTTGCTACAGACACATTTTAAGAAAGCTCAAGAAAACCAGCAGATTGGAAGAGTAGAGTTTCTTCCAGTCAACTGGCATAGTCCTCTGCATTCTACTGGTGTGGATGTGTGAGTAGTACCTTACAGCCTTGAATTATTAACTGTGATTGTAGTATTTTCTCATCATCAGCATGCTTAAGGACATTGCTGCTATAGCTGATTATATATTTAAAATTTATTGGAGAAGTATTAAATGCTGGTCAGGTCTTTGTTTTTAACTCTTCTTGGTTAAAAATAAAGAATTGTCGGGCTGGAGAGAGAGCGCCAGCTGTTAAGAACATGGACTTTTCTTGCAGAAGACCCGGGTTCAAATCCCAGCACCCACATGGCAGCTAACAACTATCCATAACTCCAGTTATAGGGGATCCGACAATCTCTTCTGTCCTCTGCAGGCATTGCACGACACAGGTGCACTTACCTACATACAGGCAACACACGCATACACATAAAATAAAAATAAATAAAAATAATAAATAAAATATAAAAAAATAAAGAATTGTCTATATCTTTTTCAGTATACTTAATTTTATTTAATACTTTTATTTCATGTGTATTTGCCTGTATGTCTGTAAGTGGCACCCATGTTGTGCAATGCCTGCAGAGGTCTAAAGAGAGCATCAAATTCCCCGGAACTGGAGTTACAGATGGTTGTTAACTGCCATTTGGGTGCTGGGAATTGAACCCAGGTTCTCAGCAAGAACAGCCAGTGCTCTTAACTGTTTAGCTATCTCTCCAGCCCCAACTGGTTCTCTTTTTTTCTAAATTTTTTTTTTTTAGGCAGGCTCTCATATAGCTCAGGCTAGGCTTGATCTTCCCTTGTAGCTGAGGATGACCTTGAGCTTCTGATCTGTTTTCTCCTCCTAAGTTCAGGAATGAAGAGGCAGGCATCAGTGTTGATGATCAAACCCAGGGGCCACAGGCATGCTAGGCAAGCACTCTACTGACTAAGCTACATCCTCAGCTCCTAGTTCACTACTATTTACTTTTTGTAAAGTAAATACTGTTTACTTGAGACAAAATTTATTACTTTATTTCTTGAGACAAAGTTTCACTTCATATGCCAAACTGGGTATGAACCTAAGATCCTGGTGCTTCAGTCTGTCTAGTGTTGGGATTACAGTTATATATCACTGTGCCTTTTTCTTTTTTTTTTTTTTTCTCTAATGCTAGGGATTGAACCCAGGACTTTGTGCATAGTATGCAAGTACTCTACCACCACATCACATCCCAGGCGTTTGTTTCCTCTTTTTTTTTTTTTTCGGTCTTTTGAGACAGAGTCTCCGGGTAGCCCCAGCTGGCCTGAAGCTCACTATGTAGGCCATGCTGGCCTCAAACTCACAGAGATCAGCCTTCTTCTGCCTCCCGTCCCGAGTGCTGGGATTAAAGGCCACCACATGTGGCAGTTTCCTTATGTCTTTAACACTGTGGCTGCATTGTGGTCTTCCTATAGCATCTAAATATTTCCAACTTCAGGTGTCAGAAGTCACCCATATCCCAAGATATACAAAGACTTTTTGTTTCTTTTGTGATTGTATTTAAATAATATTTGTCCACATTTAGGGAAAAGGGGAAGAAAGGTCCCTAAATTATTAGCATTTGTAAATTGATGTATAATTGATACAGTAGAATTTGTGTAGATTATTTAGCATTGGTTTCCATGTTTGCCTCTGGCATCTGCTATTCTCAACTTTTCTTTTCTCTCTTTTTTTTTTTTTTTTTTTTTTTTTTTTGTGGTCTTTTCGAGATAGGGTCTCCCTGTAGCCACAGTTGGCCTGATTCACTATAGAGACTAGGCTGGCCTCAAACTCAGAGATCTGCCTGCCTCTGCCTCCTGAGTGGTGGGACTAAAGGCGTGTGCCACCACACCCAGGTCTGGTTTAAAAAAAATTCTATATTGAAGCTGGGCATGATGATACAGTACATGTCTGTAATCCCAATACTGGGAAGCTAAGGCAGGAGGATCGAGAGTTCAAAGCCAGCCTGAGCTACACAGTGAGATCCTGTTTTAAAAAAATACCTGAGGACTGGAGAGATGGCCCAGCGGTTAAGAACACTGGTTGTTCTTGCAGAAGACACGGGTTCGAATCCCAGCACCCACATGGCAGCTAACAACTATCCGTAACTCCAGTCCCAGGGGATCCGACAGCCTCTTCTGACCTCCATGGGCATTGCACGACACGGGTGCACTTACCTACATCAGGCAATACACGCATACACATAAAATATTTTATGTGTATTGAATGTATTGCCTGCATGTATGTGAGTTGTACCCCTGTCATGCAGTGCCATGGAGGTCAGAAGAGGGCTTCGGATTCCCTTGGAACTGGAGTTAAGGAAGGCTTGTAGCTGCCATGTGGGTGTGGGGAATCGAACCCGGGTCCTCTGCAAGAACAGTCAGTGCTCTTAGCTGCTGAGCCATCTCTCCAGCCCCTATTTTTGGTCTTTTTGAGACGAGGTCTCACTAGCTCCAGCTGGCCTAGAACTCAAAAAGATCCATCTCCTGCCTCCCAAGTTCTGGGACTAAAGGGGTGTACCACCATGTCTGGCTTACTTTCTTTTTTTTTTCAATTTTATTTTATTTTATGTGTATGTGTGTATTGCCTACATGTATGTAAGTGCACCCGTGTCATGCAATGCCCGCAGAGGACAGAAGAGGCTGTTGGATCCCCTGGAACTGGAGTTACGGACAGTTGTTAGCTGCCATGTGGGTGCTGGAATTTGAACCGGGTCTTCTGCAAGAACAGTCAGTGTTCTTAATCGCTGAGCCATCTCTCCAGCCCTGGAATGCTTAACTTTTAAACACCAATGTTGATTAATAGATCAGCTGCAATTTGGGGAGCTAGTTGCAGATTGTGGTACTTGCAGATAACCACTTTTAAATAAAATGTTTCCATTCCATTGTTAACATAATGAATGGGCTGTCTCAGCAGTAACCTACTGTGGAAACTGTTCTGTAACTTCTTAAACTCTTCTTTTTTAAAATATTTTATTTATTATTATTTTTTTTTTTTGTATGTATTGCCTACATGTAGGTAAGTGCACCCGTGTCATGCAGTACCTGAGGAGGATGGAAGAGGTTGTCAGATTCCCTGGAACTGGAGTGGTTAGCTCCCGTGTGGGTGCTGGGATTCGAACCCAGGTCTTCTGCAAGAAGAACCAGTGTTCGGAACTGCTTAAACTCTTAGTTTCTGGATTTGAACAGCTAATTGAGCCATTCTTTGCTATGATTTATTTATTTTATTTTTATTTTATTTTTTTTGAGACAAAGTCTCACTATGTAGCTTTGGCTGGTCTGGAATTCACTACATAGATAATGTTGGCTTCAAGTTCATATAGACCCTCATGCCTTTATCTCATGAGTGCTGCGATCTACTGTGGTTTTTAAACAGCTTATTCAGTGTTCTACAGCTTTGTGATTATATACTGGCTATATTACTGTGAGAATGGTCTTTCTGGGACTGGAGAGATGGCTCAGTGGTTAAGAGCACTTGCTGTTCTTGCAGAGGACCTGGGTTTGATTCCCAGCACCCACATGGTGGCTAACAGTGGTACGTCCATAACTCCAGTTCCAGGTGATCCGATGCCCTCTTCTGACCTCCACTGGGCATGCATGACATGGATGCACTTACACACATTCAGGTGGTACACTCATACATACGAACTAAAAATAATATTTTTTAGAAATCTTTTAAAATTTAACCGCTGAGCCATCTCTGCAGCCCCCCAGTTTTTATATTTTAAAGGCATATAAAAATAACGATAGCTTAGCCGGGTGTGGTGGCGCATGCTTTTAATCCCAGCACTCGGGAGGCAGAGGCAGGCGGATCTCTGTGAATTCAAGGCCAGCCTGGTCTACATAGTGAGTTCCAGGACAGCTGGGGCTACAGGGAGACGCTGTCTCAAAGACCAAAAAAAACCAAAATAACCATAGCTTAATTGTCAAACTGACAAATAAGTGTCATTAAATACTGAATTTTTATTCAAATTTCCGGTTGCCTGATATTTTTATATATGTATACAAACACAAATGTACACACATAGTTTAAACTGGATCCAACCTGGGTGTGATAGTGCACACCTGTACTCCATTTACTGGAGAGGCTGACACAGGAGGACCTTGTGTTCTAGGCCAGCCTGGACTTCATAGTGATACTCATTGTCAAAATTGTTTTCTAAATTGGGATCCAAACAAAGTCCACAAATTGCAGTTAGTTGAATCTGACCTTCTATCTCCACCCATATTTTTGTTATTTCTACAGTGAAGAGATTGGGTTGTCTTGTTTGCTTCATTAAACATTCCATCCTGTTTTTCCTACAAATTGATAGCTGTCTCAAACATTTGAATTTGAGCTTTTAGAATAGCTAAATAATAATAATTTAGAAATAGCAATGGAACCTCTTTATTTCTGCTCAAAATAACTTTTTTTCTCCTCAGTGATCTGCAGCGGATAACCTTGCCCAGCATTAATCGCCTCAGACACTTCACTAATGATACAATTCTGGATGTCTTCTTCTACAACAGTCCTACCTACTGTCAGACTATTGTGGACACAGTAGCTTCTGAAATGAACCGAATATACACACTTTTTCTACAGAGGAACCCTGATTTCAAAGGGGGTGTATCCATTGCTGGTCATAGTTTAGGTAACAAATGAATTCTCTGTAGCCAGAGAGGACTATTACATTTAAAGGACACTTGTTTCTGAAGCACAGTGTCCTTCATCAGTATCAGATGCAGAGAACTAGAAGTGGTCTTTGATGAAGAATTTGGAAAGGGTTGGAAGGGTGGTGGTAAACTGGAAAGATTCTTTGGGTTGATTTTCTTACATGTATAATTGGCTTAAGAGTTTTCATATAAAAGACAGACATTTAGTGCTAATGCTTAGACATTGTCCCTTCTTCTATTTTACTTATAGGTTCGCTTATATTGTTTGATATCCTAACAAATCAGAAAGATTCTTTGGGGGATATTGACAGTGAAAAGGTAATTTAGAAGTCTAGATAGGTTCTCTTACAATATTTCATACTAAAGATATTTAGATGTTCAGCTTCTTGTGTTTAGCTGAGTTTAGACTGATGTCATAATGTTAAATCTACATTTATTTTAGCAGTTTGGTAATTATCTTATATCATTCTTTGGTGATATAAGATGGTAATCTGCTTCTACAAATAATTACCATGTTGTGAAAAAAAGCATAGGTGCCTTTTATAAATTTGCACTACTTGTGCGTGAATTATAGAATCATTGGAATTGGAGCTTGCATGTAGAGACTTGAAGAATGACTTAGGTGGTATATAGAAATTATGTTTGAAAGCAGAGGGGGAACTTGATGTTTAAACTTGCCTCTTCATAAAACAAAGTTACAGGGCTGAAGAGATGTCTCAGTGGTTAAGAGCACTGGTTATTCTTGAAGAAGACTTGGGTTCGCATCCCAGAACCTACATAGCTGCTAACAACCAACCATAACTCAAGTTCCAGGGGATTTTATGCCCTCTTCTGACTTCTGTAGTCATTACACAACATGGGTGCACTTACATACATGCAGGCAGTACACCATACACATAAAAAAAAAGCTGGCCTATGACCTCTACATGCATGCACACATACACGTGCACATGCACACATACACAATCCAGTAAGAAAAAGTTCCAATGAACATTTATTTATCATTGATAGTATTGATGCAGTATTTCACTGTTGTCCTAGTTGCTTTCTATTGCTGTGATAAAACACTAACCAAGAGGCTTGAGAGATGGCTCAGCAGTTAAGGGCACTGACTGCTCTTGCAGAGGACCTAGGTTCGATTCCCAGCACCCACATGGTGGCTACGAACCATCCTTAACTCCAGTTCCAGGGGAATCCAAAGACCTCTTCTGACCTCCGCAGCATTGCACGACATGGGTGCGCTCACATACATGCAGGCAGTACACTTGTACACATAAAATAAAAATAATAAAATATTTTTTTAAAAAAACACCGAAAGTAGCTTGAGGAGGAAAGGGTTTATTTGGCTTACATGTCCCAGTTACAATCCATCAGTAAGGGAAACCAAGACAGGAACCTGGAGGCAGGAACTGAGGCAGAGACTGAAGGAACACTGCTTACTGACTTGCTCCTCTGGCCTGTACTCAGCCTACTTTAAAAAAAAAAATTTATTATTTTTATTTTATGTGTGTGAGTGTTATGCCTGCATATAGATAAGTGCACCCGTGTCATGCACTGCCTGCAAAGGACAGAAGAGGCTGTTGGATCCCCCAGAACTGCAGTTATGGACAGTTATTAGCTGCCATGTGGGTGCTGGGATTTGAACCTGGGTCTTCTGCAAGAACAACCAGTGTTCTTAACCACTGAGCCAATCTCTCCAGCCCTCAGCCTACTTTTTTATATAACCCTGGACCACCTGCCCAGGAGTGGCATGAGCTGCGCCCTCCCACATCAGTCAGCAACCCAGAAAATGCCTCACAGACATGGCCACAGTCCAGCCTGGTAGAGGAAATTTCCCTGTTGAGCTTCCCTCTTCCCAGTTGTGTTAAGCTGACTATGGAAGCTGTCCAGCACAATGGTCTCATATTTTTCTCTTAGGAAAATGTCCCATTTCTCCTCTTGGGTCATGAATTCATTCAGGACAAGGGTGCTGTCTTAGCGACTGTTTTATTTCTTAAGCTGTTTCCTTGAGAGCTCAGTAAGTGTTTGCTAATGATGATGGAAAATATTTGACAGTCATTCAAAAATGTATTTTTAACTGAGGTTGCAAAAAGTTGGAGTTCATTGTTCTATTTTTATTTGGGGGAACTAAGTTTATTTAGAACTGGGATGGTGGTAATGCTTATAATTGTAGCACTGGGGAGATAGAGGCAGAAGGATGAGGGGTTCAATATCATCCTTAGCTTCATAGTCAGTTTGAGGTCTAAAAACAAAGTATTTAAATTAAGAGTCATTATTATAGCTTGGTGTCATGTCACACGCCTTTAGTCCCAGCACTCAGGAGGCAGAGGCAGGGGGATCTCTGAGTTCAAGGCCAGCTGGGGCTTCAGGGAGATCCTGTCTCCAAAAGACCAAAAAAAAAAAAAAAAAAAAAAAAAAAAAAAAAGTACATTATTATGAGGTCTCACATAATACATTTCAAATTATAAAATAGTGCTAATACAGGGAACTAAATGAATTTTGTGAATAAGATTCATGATTCAATGTTTAGGGTTCACTACATCCTGTTGTGGATCAAGGAGCTGCACTAACCTTAGAAGCAGATTTGAAGAAGCTGCACCTTTCTGAATTCTTTGATGTCTTTGAGAAGGAGAAAGTAGATAAAGATGCTCTGGTAAAAAAAAAGTTTTTAACTTTATTACATGCCACTTTTTTATCTCCATGTTTACCAATAACCTGTCCTGTAGAAGCTTTGTAATTATAAACATTTTCTCAATAATGATCTTTAGCATTGTTTATTTACTTTTTTGTTCTTCAAAGTGATCTTTGCTTTGTGGAAGTTCAAAGTTCAGATGCTCCATATGGATAGTCACATAGCAATAGAGTAAGTTCTAAATGAGTTGCAGAGTTTAGAGAATACACAAGAGCAAGACTGTCATGATCTGTAACCATCCTAACTCTTGCTTTTTCTGGTTTGTGATTCATTTACTTAATGGGTATTTATTAACTGCTCATTAGGATCTGGCATTTGGGATAGAGTGGCAGTAAGGAGGATGTGGCTACTGACCCCACAGTATTTATAGTTCTGTGAGAAAGGAGCATGAGTTACAAATTGTAAGGAAGAGTACACTGGTATAAGAATAGGAAGGAGCTGGACGTGGTGGCGCACGCCTTTAGTCCCAGCACTTGGGAGGCAGAGGCAGGCGGATCTCTGTGAGTTCAAGGCCAGCCTGGTCTACATAGTGAGTTCCAGGACATCTGAGGCTACAGGGAGACCATGTCTCAAAAAGACCAAAAAGAAAAAGGAGAAGGAAGACTTCCCTAGGAAAATGAATGGCACCTAATTTGAAAATTGATGTTAGTATGTTGTACATCTGTGTTGGCCAAAGGTTCTCACTGCTTATGCTCATCAGAAGGAGTGTAATCCTTCTCGAAAGTCACTGACAGCCAAGCAAGCATGGGAATCGAAGAGTGTTTTCCAACATGAAATCATTAGATACTCACCTTTCTAGTTTGGTTTTTGTTTTTGTTTTTGTTTTTGTTTTTGTTTTTTTGGTCTTTTTGAGACGGTCTCCCTGTAGCCCCGCTGTCCTGGATTCACTATGTAGACCAGGCTGGCCTTGAACTCACAGAGATCCGCCTGCCTTTGCCTCCGGAGTGCTGGGATTAAAGGTGTGCACCACCACGCCTGGTGTGTGTTTGTTTTTTAACACAGTGGTTTATTACAATAATATTGGCACAGTAGTTAATACTGACACTTTTCTGTTCCTCCTTAAATTGTTTCATGACTTTGATTTTCAAAGTTCCATGTGCGTTAAACCATTAGGAAGCCAGAGCAGTAACAGAACCAAGAACAAGAGTAACTAGGTCTTGCTTCTTTCAGAGTCTAGGACAGTTAATTGATTTTATTTTTCCTAGAAATAAAATGTTTTATTTTCCATGCCTAGGCTTTATGTTCAGATAGAGATCTTCAGGAAATGGGGATTCCCTTAGGACCAAGAAAGAAGATACTAAACCATTTTAGAACCAGAAAAAAATCAGTGGTATGTGCCTAATATTGCTTATGAGGTAGTTCTTTGACATTCATTATGGTTTGTGAGATATATACTCTGGAAAACTAAGTAGGTTTCTATGTGTTTTTGATACAAAACCAAAACATAGGGCCTCACACATACTAGGCAAGCATTTTAGTGTCAAGCTATATCCCCAGCACTCTCTTTACATTTTAAGATGATGTTGTCTGGCTGGCCTTGAACTCGTACTCTAGGCCAGGCAGCCTTCAGTTCACTCTGAAGTAGATCCTGAATTTGATAAATCTTCCTGCCTCAGATGTCCAAGTGGCTGGGATTATACACCTGCACCACCAGGCCCAGATTGGTTTTATTGTTACTGTTGAAACAAGATCTCAGGTTAGCCTCAAACTCCTAGGCTTAAGCAACCCTGCCTTACTGTCCTGGTAGCTGGGAACTGCAGGTATGTGCTACCACCCCTGACTAAGTAGTTTGGGCTATTAATCGTTTGCTCTTCTTTTAGAAATTAAACACATTTTCTTTATCCAGATCCTTTAAAATGTTACTGGCTTCAAAAGTCTTTCTCCTTAGAACTCTTACCATTCAGATTTTCCTTTTTATAGCAACTTTGGTGAAATGTAATTCACTTTTTTTTAATGTATTTTATTATTTTTATTATATGTATCTGAGTGTATTACTTGCATGTGTGTAAGTTCACCCATGTCATCCAATGCCCAAGGATGTCAGAAGAAGGTGTTGGATCCTCTGGAAGTGGAGTTATGGACAGTTGTTAGCTGCCATGTGGGATCTGGGAATTGAACCCGTGTCCTCTATAAGCAGTCAGTGCTCTTAACTGCTGAGCCCTCTCTCCAGCCTAAGGTTCACTTTTTGAAAGTATATCATCCAGGTCCCAGCACTTGGGAGGCAGAGGCAGGTGGATCTCTGTGAGTTTAAGGCCAGCCTGGTCTACATAATGAGTTCTAGGACAGCTGGGGCTACAGGGAGACCCTGTCTCAAAAAAAAAAAAGTATATCATCCAGTCATTTTTTTAGTCTTTCATAGTTTTAAAACCATTACCACTAATTTCAGATTATTTCCATCACCCTCAGAGGAAATCCCATAGCAATTTGTGATCATACCCCCCAGCCTTTATCAGCCACTGTTGTTTTCTATTTTATGTTTTTTTGGTTTTTTTTAAATTTATTGTAGATGTCCATGTAAATGGAATTCTACAGCATATAGCCTTTCGTGACTGGTGTTTTCATATAGCAAAATGCTGTCAAGGTTTATCACTATCCTTCCCACCTCTTTTTTATGTGTGTATGCCTTCCCCTGCCTCCCAAATGCTGGAATTAAAGGCAAGTGGCCACCATGCTGGACAGCTCAGTTCTTTTGTAAAACCCAAGTTTTGGTCCAATATTTGTATTTTATTGTATATCCAGGGAAACGTCTTACTTGCCTTGATTGCAATGGCACACATGTCATAGAACTCCTTAGCAGTCTTCAGCCTTTATTCCCTCAGTCCTCTGCTGCTGTTGTCTGTCATATAGTTGCCTAAAGTTTCAACTGCTGCCAAAATGGATGTGTCTAACTGCCATCATTTTGTTTATTTTCATACATTCTTTTTATGTGTATGGTTTGCTTGTATGTATGTAAGTGCACCATGTTGCACGATGCCCTGCAGAGGCCAGAAGAGGGCGTCAGATCCCCTGGAACTGGAGTTATGGACAGTTGTTAGCCACCATGTGGGTGCTGGGAACCGTGAACCCTGGTCTTCTGAAAGAACAGCAAATATTCTCAACTGCTTAGCCATCTCTCCAGTCCCAATATCCGTCATTTTAAAGCATATAGGGATGTCAATGCATAATGTAAGGCTACTGTTCTTTTTAGTAGCTTTATCTTGTTTATAGCATTATTAACTGTCATTTTTAAACTTCCCAGCCAGGTGTGGTGGTGCGAGCTTTTAGTCCCAGGACTAGGAAGGCAGAGGCAGGTGGATCTCTGTGAGTTCAAGGCCAGCCTGGTCTACATAGTGAGTTCCAGGCCAACTGGGGTTACTTGGAGACTCAAAAAGCCAAGAAAAAAAAAAAAACCTAAAACTTTTCCAGACATCTTTTCATACTAGTACCTATTTTTAGTGGATGATAGTTCCACATAACTATTTTTTATCCTTTAGGGTATTAACAGACCAACCACAGCGTCAGTTTCAGAGCTGAACATACCCAAGGATTCTGAATTCAGCAGTAGTACTGATGATACTAAAAATGATGACTATCTAGATGTTGGCATTGGGCAGGTAAAAAGCCTTTTCTACTATGTCTAGTAGTTGGTAGGAACAGATGTAATTCATTCCTCATGAGAAATGCTTTTATCTTCTGCTTCCAGGTCTCTGTAAAATACCCCCGGCTCAACTACAAACCAGAAATATTCTTTGCCTTTGGATCTCCCATTGGAATGTTCCTTACTGTCCGAGGATTAAGAAGAATTGATCCTAATTACAAATTTCCAACATGCAAAGGTTTCTTCAATATTTATCACCCTGTAAGTGTTGTGTAGGGCTCTGCGCTTTTACTTTAATATTAAGGTTATTGGCAAACAGCACATAATTCTGTATTGATTTGGTTTTTTCCTACATCGTTCTTTTTTTAATTTTATTTAGCTTTTTTTTTTTTTTTTTTTTTTTTTTCGTCCTTTTGAGACAGGGTCTCCCTGTAGCCCCAGCTGTCCTGGAACTCACTGTGTAGACCAGGCTGGCCTCGAACTCAAAGAGATCCACCTGCCTCTGCCTCCCAAGTGCTGGGACGACAGGCGTGCACCACCATGCCCAGTATTTATCTTTATTATATGTGTATGCGTGTATTGCCTGCATGTAGGTGAGTGCACCTGTGTCATGCAATAACTGCTGAGGTCAGAAGAGGCTGTTGGATCCCCTGGGACTGGAGTTATGGACAGTTGTTAGCTGCCATGTGGGTGCTGGGATTCAAACCTGGGTCTTCTGCAAGAGCAACCACTGAGCCATCTCTCCAGCCCCCTACATCATTCTTTAGTAGTGAGACAACAGATAGTAATGATTTGGAAATGATGAAATTGAACCTTTTTGTGTGTATGTGTGTACTCATACACGTGTGCATGTATGCATACGTGTATGAATGTTCATGTGTGTATGTAGGCAAAAGGATAACCTTGGGTACCATTATCAGGTGACGCTCCCTCCCTGTCTGCTTTTTTTGAGACAGAGGTCTCTCCTTGACCTGACTGTACATGGCCAAGTGGGCTAGATTAGCCAGCCAGTGAGTCCCAGGGATCTACCTATCTCAAGTCTCCCCTGTGCTGCTGGGATTACAAGGGTGGAACACTGTATACACCTTTTTTTTGTTTTTTGGTTTTTTTTTTTTTCAATAAAATATATATTTTTTTAATTAGAAGAAGTGTTTCATTACAACACTATTAACCTATTCAATAACATTTTTCTGAGCTAGGGTACATCTCTTTCAAAATAT
>NW_008350467.1:124676-131814 GCF_000622305.1 Nannospalax galili
ACATTTTGTGAGATGCTCATGGTCCCTGGGAACTAATCGACCTAGGAGGGCAAGGAGCAAAAAGTGTCCTTTGTGTCCCTCTGACCCAATTAGTATAGATCTCAAGGTATGTCTGTTAAACATCCAAGAAGGTTAGTTCCACCATGCTGGCATTTTTAATTACTGTGTGTCCTGCAGATAAATCTTGGGTAATGACCGGTTGGTCTCAAATAAACCTTATCTAGAGATATATTTCTTGATCTGTTAAGTATAATTTGTCAGTAGATTGTAGGAATAATATGGTTACCTCTGGTTTTCGTGACTCGCTAGGCATTGTTTCTTTAAAAAAACACATGGGTTCTGGGGATCAAACTCTGTCTTCTTGCTTGCAAGTCAAGCACCTTACTAGACTGAGCTATCTTCCTAGCCCAGAGCTGTCCTTTTTTACAAAATAAACTCAAAATTATTTTTGCCTAAGATGTGTGGCTCCTCACACTGTCTTCTTTATCGGGGGTAAATATAGCTCTTATTTTACCTCTGTAGTTTGATCCTGTGGCCTATAGGATTGAACCAATGGTGGTCCCAGAAGTAGAATTTGAGCCAATGCTGATCCCACATCATAAAGGCAGGAAGCGGATGCACTTAGGTAAGTCTGTGTGTCAAACTTTAAAATTCGAGATCTTCTGATGTACAGACTAAATGGACTTCATTTTGTTCTGTTCTGCTAGGCCTCATGCTCTTTATACCATTTAGCATTCTTTATTCATTTGTGTTTCAGAACTAAGAGAGGGCTTGACCAGGATGAGTATGGACCTTAAGAACAATTTGCTAGGTTCACTGAGGATGGCTTGGAAGTCTTTTACCAGAGCTCCGTACCCTGCCTTACAACCTTCAGAAACAGCAGAAGACACTGAAGCAGAACCTGAATTAAGTTCAGAAAAGTCCAGTGGTCAGTGATGTTGCATATGGAGTAACTGTGAGGGACTCTGGTTTGAAGTTCTTGTTCTCCCGAGTCTTTCCTTTCTTTTTCAATTGTGTAGGAGCTATAGTGTGAGTCAGAATTGTCCTTGGGCTATGCTAACCTTACCTATAATCTTAATAGCCATGGGTATACCTGGTGCCCACAGAGGCTAGAAGGGGAGTTGGATCCCCTGGAGCTGGAGTTACAGGTGGTTGTGAGCCACCATGTGGGTGCTGGGAACCAAACTTGGGTCCTCCGTAAGAGCAACAACTGCTCTTAACTGCTGACCCATCTCTCAAGCCCCAATACATTTCTTTTATAGTATGAATGTGTATTTATGGGTCAGTTTTATTTCCATCATTAAAGACTAGTAGGATATTCCCCACACAGTTTACTAAAGAGAGTACCCCTGCTTGCATTTAGTTTAGTTTATAAAACTCAAGACACATTATTCAGCTGTCGAGAGTACAGGTGATGAGATGTGTTGAGCAAAGTAAAGAAGAGATTGAATAAAATTAATGTGGCGTAAGGAGATTTAAGGAAATAGAGAGGAAGAAGACAGAAGAGGTAGTCTCCTAGCAGAGTACCTCACCATAAGGTAAAATTGTAGTCTGAGGGGAATTAACAGGAAACCCCTAGAATGCTGAAAGCTTTTAGGTAGGGGGTGTGTACATGTGCATGTTCATGTATGCATGTACATATGTGTGTGTATGTTTGTGCGCACACATGTGGATACCAGAGGTTGTCATCAAGTGTCATCCTCAATTTCTCTTCACATTCAGGAAAGGATCTCTCCCCAGGGATCCTCTTGACTTTCCCTCCTGAGTGCTGGGATTACCGGCATGTGCTAGCATGCCTGGCTTTTACACGGGCACTATGGATCTTAATTCAGATCCTCATGCTTGCATGGCAAACACTTTACCAACTGAGCCATCTTTCTAGTCCTTTATTTAGATTCTTATGATGGCTCTTCTATATCCAGATGTTAATATAGAAGAAACTCCTCTGGCAGTTAAAGAAGAAGCTCCACCCATCAATGTGGGAATGCTGAATGGAGGCCAACGCATTGACTACGTGTTACAGGAGAAGCCCATTGAGAGTTTTAATGAGTATTTATTTGCTTTACAAAGTCATCTGTGCTACTGGTAAGTGTTGTATGATTTTTTTCTGGTGTCCTTATCTAGTTTCCCTTTTCAGTCCCCTTAGCACCTGTGTTTGGAGAGTTTCTTCATTTTAGATACGGTAGTCCACTTTATTAACTTAGCATAATTTGTGTAGCCTGACCTCTACCTAAAGATTTTAGGTTTCTGTCCTTAAAGTTTTTACGCACTTGTGCCTATCACTTCATCTGCTTGGGTCTCAGTAATTTCACACAAATGGGATTTCTGGCATAAAGGGTATATATATATATACAGACATGCGGATCCTAGAATTCAAACTCAGGTCTTCAGGCTTGGCAACAAATGCCTTTACCTGCTGAGTCATTGTACTGACCCAGGTTGTCCCTTTTATATTTTCATCATCTCACCATGTGTATAGTAAAATGGTCCCTATACCTTCTTTTACATAGGTTTTTTTTTTAAATAAAATTTTTGTAATTATGCACATGTACATACTTGTGTGTAGAAGCCAGAGGTCAATGTCAGTGTCTCTACACCTTAATTTTTGAGACAGGTCTCCCACTGAACCTGGAGCTTATTCATTAGGTTAGACTGTCTCATCGGTGAGCTCTAGAGATCCACCTGTCTTGACATCCCTAGTTCCCCTTCCCCAAGGGCTGGGGTTGCAGATACATGCCTCTTAACCTGGCTTTTATGTGGGTACTTGAGATTCAAACCTAGGTCCTGCTTATGCAGCAAGCCCTTTACAAATGGAGCCATCTCCCCAGTCTCTTTTTTTTTTTTTTAAACATAGTTTTATCAACTTTAAATTTTGCCAATTTGTTGGGTACAAAATGTACATAAAATACAGTATTTAAAGTGTACAACTTTGATTTTTATGACCTATGAAACCATTGCCATAATCAAATTAGTGATTATACTCATCACTCAAAAGTTTATGTTCCATTGTTATCCTGCCCGTAGCCCACCTCTCTAGGGAAGAGATTTACTTGAGTCAGCATGGATTAGTATGCATATGACTTTTGTTTGAAATCATATAGTCTCCTTTTTGGTCTAGTTTCTTTCATTCAAAAGTATTATTTCAGGATTCATCCATATTATATATAATTTATCGCTTTTTATTAATGATCAGTATTTCCACTGTATTATTTTTTATTGCTTTACCTGTTTTTTGCTTTTTTTAAATTTTTAAATTTTTTTTTTTTTTGTCTTTTTCCGCCTGCCTCTGCCTCCCCAGTGCTGGGATTAAAGGCGTGCTCCACCACACCTGGCTTGTTTTTTGCTTTTTTAAGTAGTTTGTTTATTCAATTAAGTTGAAGTTTCACTGTGTAGACCAGATTGGCCTCAAACTTGAGATCCTGAGTGCTGGGATTTCCCTTGTTCACCACTCTGGGCTTCATGTCCTTGACAGTTCTTCTCCTGATTTATTATACCTATTTCTGGATTCTAGTCCATTGATCTATCTTTATGCCAGTCAAACAAATCACTGTATAACTTGAGTACAGGTAGCATAAGTCTTCCAACTTTATTTTTATTTAGTTATTTTGACTATTGTTGGGTCTGTTGCATTTCCACATATGTTTTAGAATCATCTTTGTTACTTTCTACAGAGAAATTTACTAGGAGTTTGTGATTGCATTTTGTCTGTAGATCAATTTTACCTACAGATTATTTTAACTTTAAATTTTTTTATTTATGTGTATGCATGTGTACTTCTGTGAGGATATGTGCATGTGAATGTAGTGCCCATGGAGGCCAGAGGCATTGGATCTCCTGGAACTGGAATTAACAGGTAGTTGTGAGCCACCTGATGTGGTTGCTGGCAATCAAACTCTGGTCCTCTGCAAGAACACTATGTCCTCTTAACCACTGAACCATCTCTCCAGCCGAGATTATTTATGTGTATGAGTGTTTTGACTGCATGTATGTTAAGTGTGCCCATGTCATGCAATACCCATAGAGGCCAAGAGAGGTTGTAGGATTCCCCTGGAACTGGAGTTACAAATGGTTGTTAGCCTCTGTGTGGGTGCTAGGAACTGAACCTTGATCCTCCTCAAGAGCAGCCAGTGCTTTTAACTGCTGTGCCATCTCTCTGGCTCCTGTTTTTAAAATTTTAAAATTCTATTATATGTATATGCAGGTACAAGTACATGTGTGTGTGTTCCTGGGATCTGTCTGTCTCTAACACCCAATTTGGGGGTTATAGGCACGCATGGCCATGCCCAGATTTTATGTGGAAATTTGCATTCAAGTCTTTGTGCTTACATAGTAAACACTTTTTTGGGGGGCGGTATTTTTGAAGCAGGGTCTCCCTGTAGCCCCAGCTGTCCTGGGACTCACTATGTAGACCAGGCTGGCATTGAACTCACAGAGATCCGCCTGCCTTAGCCTCCCAAGTGCTGGGATTACAGGCATGTGCCACCATGCCCTACTTAATAGCAAGCACTCTTAACATAAATTTCAATATATATGGTAGAGCTAATTCTCCTTTGTGGAATTTCTTTAAAAAATTGTGGGGGGGGGGCACTCACATGCCATGGTATAATGTGGAAGTCAGAAGACAACGTTTAGAAGTTGGTTCTTACTTTCCACCTTGCTGAGGCAGGGTCCCTCGTTTCTGCAACTATGTTTCGTACTCAGTACTCCAAGAGAGCTGATCCAAGAGTTTCCTGCTGACCAGTCTCCAGCTCCCATCTTGCCATAGGAGTGCTGGGATTACAGGTGCATGCCACAGCATCCACCTTTTACATGAGCTCCCGGGATCAAACTCGGATCCTCTGGTTTTCACAAGTGTTTTAACCTGCTGAGCCATCTCCTTAGCTCTCTTTGTGGAACTTAAGCTGGGGTGTGTGTGTGGCATATTTGTACAGGTGAGGGTTGTCTATTACATAATTTCACTTGCAGTTTTGACTGTGTATGTATATGTGGTCTTTCCTAGGGAGAAATCCGTAAATTTCATAAGATTGTCAGTAGGATGTATGATTCAAGGAATGAATCACTGATCTTTTTTTAAAAAAAAAATATTTTTTATTATTTTTATTTTATGTGTATGAGTGTATTGTCTGCATGTGTGTAAATGCACCCGTGTCTTCCAGTGCCTGCAGAGGTCAGAAGAAGGCATGAAATCTTCTGGAACTGGAGTTACAGATGGTTGTTAACTGCCATGTGGGTGCTGGGAATTGAACCTGGGTCCTCTGCAGAAGCAGTCAGTGTTCTTAACCATTGAGCCATCTCTCTAGCTTTGAATCATCTTGAGCAATAGATGAGCCTTATATTCTTAAGGCACTTGTTTGAATGTTCCCTTATAACCAAATTTATTCACTTACTTTATGTGTAATAGTGTTTTGCCTCCATGTGTCTAAGTGTACCCATGTGTACAATACTTGTGGAGACCAGAGAAGGCATCGATCAGTCCCCTGGAACTGGAGGTATAGATAGTTATTAGCTGCCATGTGGGTGCTGGGAATCGAACCTAGGTCCTCTGCAAGAGCAGCAAGTGCTCTTAACCACTGAGCCATCTCTCCAGCCCCTTTTGATAGGTTTTTAAGATGCAGTCCCAAATTTGCATCCCTAGGGAGATCCCACTTGGACACGGCATATTTTCCCTTTTACATAATCACTGAATTTAATTATTAACATTTAGATGAAGACTTTTGTGTTCCTATTCAATAGGGATATTCATTTTTAGTTTGTCTTCAATTTTTGGTCTTATTTTGGTCAGGTTAATAAAGGTTTCCTAAAGTAAGTTGGGAATTATTTCTTGTTTTCTGGAATAATTTGTGTAGAATTGATATTCTTTTTCAGAAGTTCAGACTAGAATATTCTTGAACAAATTTTCAATACAAATACAATTTCTTTAATAGATACAGAATTATTTAAGACTATTTTTTTCTTTCTTTTTTTTTTTTTGTCTTTTTGAGACAGGGTCTCCCTGTAGCCCCAGCTGGCCTGGAACTCACTACATAGACCAGGCTGGCCTCAAACTCTCAGAGATCTGCCTGCCTCTGCCTCCTAAGTGCTGGGATTAAAGGTGTGAGTCACCATGCCTGGCTTAAAATTTATTTCTTAAGTGAATTTGATAGTTTGTTTCCTTCAAGATGACACTGGGTGACACAGGATCACTTTTGCAGGCTTTTGGTCTTCTAGGTAAAATAATTGAACTTAGACAAGAATTCAAGAACAGTTTTGTTTTTAAAAAAATATTATTTATTTATAAAATAAAATTATATGTATGCATGTATTGCCTGCATGTAGGTAAGTGCACCCATGTTGTGCAGTGCCTGTGGAGGTCAGAAGAGGGCGTCAGATCCCCTGGAACTGGAATTGCGGACAGCTGTTAGTCACCATGTTGGTGCAAGAAACTGAACCCAAGTACTCTGCAAGACCAGGCAGTATTCCTGAATGCTGAGCATCTCTCCAACCTCCTCATATTTCTTTTTAACAAAAGAAAAATGTGAAGAGAAACACCACATGATGGTTAATATTCATTGTCAATTTGATCAAATTTAAAGTTGTCTAGGATATATACCTCTGAATTTGTCTGTGATGAGGTTTCCAAAAATGTTTTACTGAGAAGAAAAGACACATCCTGGGTTTGGGAAGCACTCTCCCATTGACTGGGGTCTTAGGTGGAATGAGAAACAAAGGAGAAAGTGAGGTAAGCACCCATCTTTCTGCTTCCTGACTGCGAGCACAACTTTACCAGTCATCACTCTCACTGCTGCGACCTGCTCACCATGATGGAGTATATCTTCAACCCATAAGCCAAAATAAACCTTTTCTTCGTCCTGCTGCTTGTGTAAAGTCACAGAACTTGACAAAGGAGGTTATGGCAGCGGTCTTCTTTCTCCCCCTCCTTCTGTTCCTCCTCTTTTTCTCCTTTGCTGTTGTCTGTCACTGAACCTTAGTATCATTATCACCTCCTTACACCATGTCACAAGGCAACCACAATAATTATATAACTTTGACAATATTTTCTAAGAATTTCTCCAGTTTTCTATGTTCTTTGGGCCTGTTGTCCTATGACTAGTTCTTCCACCGAGTGTAAACGTTGGTGAACACACACACACGTATGTAT
>NW_008350467.1:134640-146172 GCF_000622305.1 Nannospalax galili
CCTGCATGTAGGTAAGTGCACCCATGTTGTGCAGTGCCTGTGGAGGTCAGAAGAGGGCGTCAGATCCCCTGGAACTGGAATTGCGGACAGCTGTTAGCTGCTGGATGGGTGCTGGGATTTGAACCTTGGTTTTCTGCAAGAACAGCCAGTGTTCTTAAGCACTGAGCCACCTCTCCAGCCCCCCTCCCCCTTTTAAGACAGGGTCTCCATGTAGCCCCAGACAGTTGGAACTTGCTTTGTAGACAGAGATCTCTTACACAGATCTGCCATGCCTGGCTTCAGGTCTTCATTCTTGCCAGCACTTGCTCTTACCCACTGAGCCATATCTTCAGCCTCCTATTGTATATATTTTGAATTTTGAATCAGTCATGATTTCACTGCCCTTTTCCAAAAGTGAATTAAAGATTTTGAACGAAGCTGAGCAACTAAAACGGCTCTTCAGTGTTGTGAAATGACTGGAGCAGAGCATGGTGGCTCATGCTTGTAATTCTAGCACTCAAGAGGCTGAGGTAAGAGGATTGCTGTGAATTCAAAATCATTCTAGGCTATAGAACGAGTTTCGGGGTAGCCTGGACTACAGTGAGACTGCCTCAAAAAAAGCAAAACAAAATAAAAAGATTCTATGGACTCTTTCTTGGTCATTTACTGCCTTTATTGGGGAGAGGGTCGGGACCTTTAGCTTTTCCTATTTTCAGACATAATGCTAGTGTTTTTGGTTTTGTTTTTCCCAGATCACCTTCCAAACCACTGCAGTGCTCTTCTGAGGTTCATTTAAAATAAAAGCCAGGGTGTTTGTATAGATTAAATGAGAAGCATCTGGCACCAGAGTGTTCAGTCTTTTCTCAACGTAAGTTTTTCTCTTCATAGGGAATCTGAAGACACAGCATTGCTGGTCCTCAAAGAGATCTACCAGACCCAGGGTGTCTTCCTTGATCAGCCCTTACAGTAAAAATGGCCCACCTGTAGCTGCTTAATGTAAGTTTTTAATATAGTATAGTATTTATATGTAAACCTCAAGCTC
Organism: Nannospalax galili; assembly: GCF_000622305.1. Taxonomy (NCBI): domain Eukaryota; kingdom Metazoa; phylum Chordata; class Mammalia; order Rodentia; family Spalacidae; genus Nannospalax; species Nannospalax galili. The sequence goes on from NW_008350467.1 coordinate 135,662, forward strand.
TTTATACATAGCCCTTATCACCAAGATCTAAGCTAATACTTGGAGACACTTGTTAAAATTACCCCACTTAGAGAATGATTATTGTATGTCTTGTGCTTGGGGTTTTGTTCAGTGACAAGTGACATCTTTTAGGATCTAAATTCACAATCTCTGTAGTTCTGATCATTTGAGAGTTAACATGGCAAGAGCCACAACTTTTCAGATCCCTAGCTTTATAATGTTCAGTCTTTCAGATAGGAAACTGGCAAAGTCTGCGTTTGACTTGGCGCTCTAGTTGCTGGTCACTGTCTGCTCTGCCTGCATGCTGACCACCTTCTCCCACTCTCCCTTAGATGGACACAGGGATTTTCCCAGAAAATCCACCTGATTGTTGCTGCCGTTTTCTTCTCATCAGCTACATCGTTTCCTGCATGTTGCGTGCCACTTACCTAACTGGGTCTTTGGAGGATAATCTTTCTGGAAATTAGTGGACAACGAAAGGAAGATACCTATTTTTGGGGAGACAGGGTCTCCCTCTAGCCCCAGCTGGCCTCAAACTTACTATGTAGACCAGGCTGACCCTGAACTCAATAGCAGTCCACTTGCCTCTGCCTCCTGAGTGCTGGGATTAAAGGCGTGCACCACCACCGCAATGTATTGCTTTTTAACCATTGGCTTTATATAAACACTCAGTAGTCTGTGCTTATATCTTTTCTCTAATAGTAGTAGGTGCCACACTTTATTACATGAAAAGATATATAGTTTACTTTGGGTTTGATTTGTCCAGGGTTGCTTAGAGGGAGGTTTCCGCTTATCTTTAGAAAGTGTTCCAGTTTAGGAGATCACTGAGATTTACAAGTACTTAGGGATCCAGTCATTTCTTGTTCTTTGCACGCTAAACTAAGCATAGATGGATATGGAAATAGTGGGGGATGGGGGTTGTGGCTCTGTGTCTGTTTGTGGTTTTGTCTGGTTTTTTTGAGACAGGGTCTCTCTATAGTCCCAGCTGTTCTGGAACTCACGTGTGCTGGGACTAAAAGCGTGCGCCATCACGCCCGGCTTGTTTGTTTTTAAGCCAGTGTTTCTTTCCTCTAAGTACTTTATGAAGAAATATTAGAATGTAGCTTGCTCTGAGAACTGACAGGGTTATTGCTAGGAATTGCTGGTGCTGTTCATTTTTTTTTTTTTGACAGCTACTCCAGCTTTAAGTCTGAAGAGTGTATGCATTGTATAGCTGCTTCTTTAAACCATATTCCAAACTGGGGGTGACATTTGACAGAAGTTATTTGTTTATACTTATTTTGAAGATGAAGTTGTAAAAGTTGGTGAACCTGAAATTACAAGGCTTTTCCAAGGTTATAAATGGACTCTTTCAGTGGTGCCAACTTGTCACCTGCCACTTCTACTTAGGGAAGGAGATACTGTGGTGTAAACAGCATTGCTTTCTGATGCATCCCCCAGAACGCCTGCATGCAGCATGAGGTTTACCTTGAAGAACATGAGTGACTACACTAAGCTTTTACCAAGGTGTCTGCTCACCACTTTGCTGGAGGTTTTCTTCCCCACTTGTCAGCACCTCTGCAGTGCTCAGTCCTTTGTACCCCCTCTTGGATTTCCACAGGCCTGTTTTACAGAGTGCCAGAAGCAGGGGAGTTATGTTTTGATTTTTGTCCAAACATTTTTTTTTCTAAACATATCATGGTATCCAAAAATACTGGTATTTAATGCTCACTGAGCCTCCTTTAGAAAGAACAGTCTTTTATCCTTTTTAGCATAGAAAAGGAAGGTTAACTACTGTCAGTCGCCTTACAGGTTGTAGATGCACAGGTGGGCATAGTTCAAGCCTGTCTCTGCTTATGGATTAATGCAGAATAAGCTACTAAGAAGTTTCAGATATGTGGCATATTTTATTTTCATTACAGTAACTGAGTAAGAATTATTGAGAATTAAGTAGTATACATTGTATACTAAAGTTGTTGTCTTCAAATTTGTTTACTCTTCTTGCAGAATAGTTACTGTTTAAGAGTAAACCAAAGTACAACCAAGAATGAGTTCCTGTAACCAAAGATGGGCAGCTTAGCCCTGGAGAGCTAGATAAACCACTGTACTAAGAAATGCTTCTTTCCTGGTGGTGTGGGCAGATAACTAAAACACCTTAGTGTCTCACCCATCATGACTGTGTGTTATACAATGAATAAGGTTAAGGTCCTTTATTTAGTTATAAATTACTTGCACTCCTTCATTTTATCATGTGCAACCTCTTGACCAAGCCCATTACTAAACTCTAGTATAAGAGCATTTTGTACATATTCCTAGCTACAGAATTGGTTTTGCCTAATCTCAGTGAGAGACTGCCTGCAAGGAAGAGTTAATAGCACTGATTAGCTTCTGATATTTTGCACTTTTGAAATGTTTTATATGTGATTATATTTAAGACTTTAGTAAATACTGAAATAAAACTGTTGACCAGTTGCCTACTTTCACCTGGCCTCATCTGTCATAAAGAAAAATCAATACATTAACCATTTCCTCTCCTGTTTAAAAATTTTAGGCAAATTAGTATGTAATTTATTTTCCCTTGACTAATGTTTTCATTGTTGTGATCCGATATAGCAATTGTAAATACAAAGACTGTCCTAGGTATGTACAGATATCAGCTAATATAACAGATAACAGCAGTTAACCACTTATGTCAGATGGGAAATCAGTGTTTATGTTCCAGTCTCAGAATGGTGCTTAACATACAAAAAAGAACGTGCACATTCACCATTTTATTTCAATATCAAGATTTACTGAAGTAAAAAAAGGCATTGAAAATATATTTTCAAGTATATTATAGGAAGGTGGCTGTAATAAGGTTAGGTTTACAGTACCATGGCAGTAAAGGAAAGGCAGGTGTAAGGTCCTGGGAATCCAGTTCTGACAGTGGCCTGTGACTGTCCTTGTATCACCTTGAAAGGAGGAGAGAGACAAAGGTGCATTTGTCTTCCAGAGAGTGTCTCTAGTTTTTCTTTCCTGATATAGTCAAAAAGTGAGAAATTAGCCAAAACTGGCCATTTTCTTATTTAAGGCTCAATGGAATGTTACCACAAAAAGTAAATAGAGTCAAAGAAATTTAGTTCTACTGCTCTAGATTTTAAGATTCTGATTTATAAGGAATGGAAATTAAGTTTTGGTAATTAACTTTCTTAGGATAAAGTGGGGCCATGTAAAAAAGTCTTCTTTGTCAAAAAGTTCTTGAGTGATAATTGAAATTAAATGTGAAAATAACAGATCTCAGAATGCCAATCTTATGGGCCAGATTCATTAACCTGGTAAGAGAGTGGCTGAAAGGTCCTTTCCCAGAACAGGTGGTATACAGTAGTGGAAAATAACCTTGATTCCTCAGGATATGTTCAGGTGACCTGAGGCAAAACTGCACAGTCATGTGGAGGCAGAAATGTGGCCTGGCTGTGTCGTCACTTTTACTTTAGAAGGGGTAAAAGGGCCAGAAAGTCTTGACTTGCCCATGGTGTTCATCAGGAAGGTTGGTTTGCCTGGTCTTCATTTAGGTAGATTTAGCTAAATATCCAAATGGTAAGAATCAGCAGGCTGCTTCTGTGAAGTGGTGGTTTGATGATTGTCCTGAAATGGCTTATGGCATTCTGCCTCAGTCAGAGGAGGATAATACTGCCTGTAGCAGACATAGGCAAAGATCACTCCAATCATGGATCCAACCAGTATATCTGAAGAGAGAGGAAATAGGTCCGTTCTTACCATGTTAGACACTGCACAGCTGTAGAGGTCTTGGCCTTCCAGGTTACTCTCCTTGTAAAAATCCAAGTTTAGAGGGTTTTTTTAGCTGTCTAAATTTTATGGAAGTGCAGGACTATTCTCTAAACACCAAATCAAAACACCTTTAGTTAAATTGGTATAACCCATATTTAGCATCGTCTAAGAATTTTTTTAATTGAGAAGAATAGCAAATATTCATGCAGTTCTATTCATTGACATGCTTTGGCTATTTCAAGTGTGCTGACCAGGAGTGGTGGCACACCCTTGTGATTCTAACAATAGGGAGCTTCCTGCAGAGGAACATTACGTTCCCAGCATGGTTCCCAGCACTGTGTTACAGCTAACAGCTGTCCTCTTAACTCCAGTTCAGTGGATCCATCGCCCTCTTTTGGCATGGGTGTACTTACATGCATACAGGCAAACACTCATACACATAAAATATAAAGAAGGAAAACCCCTAGGGGAGGAATGAGCTTCAGGAGCTGTCTCCCTGTTTAAAGTCATGCTCCCTGCACTTCTGAGTAATACCCTAACTCTGCAGCTGTGTCTTGTCTTTGATGATAATCTCCATAATGTTTTACTCTAGCATTCAACTTAAATTTCTTGGGATTAATTATTTTATATTTTTTGAATTTTTGTTTCTGAGAAAAATCTTATTCCCCTTCGACCCCCAACTTTAAGACAGGTTCTTGCTATGTAGCCAGGCTGGCTTCAAACTCAGAATTTTCCTGCTTCAGCCTCCCCAGTGCTGAGATAACAGGCATGTACCATCATGCCTGGCTTAAATTTTTTTTAGTTAAAAAAAAAATTGCGGGGAGGGGTCTTTCTTGAGACAGGGTCTCCCTGTAGCCCCAGATGGCCTGGAACTCGTACTATGTAGACCAGGATGGCCTTGAACTCACAGAGATCTGCCTGCCTGTGCCTCCTGAGTGCTAGAATTAAAGGTGTGTGCCACCATGCCCAGCTAAATTTTATTATTTGTACATACATGAGTGTGTTGCCTGCATGTAAGTGCACCCATGTCATGCAAAGCCCACTGAGGTCAGAAGAGGGTGTTGGATTCCCCTGGAACTGGAGGTAGAGATGGTTATTAGCCACCATGTGAGTGCTGGGAATTGAACCCAGATCTTCTGCATGAATAGCCAGTGTTCTTTTTTTTATAATATTCTTTCATTTTATGTGTATGAGTGTATTGCCTGTATATGTGTAAGTGCATCCGTGTCGTTCAGTGCCTGCAGAGGTGTTGGATCCTCTAGAACTGGAGTTACCAAGGTTTGTGAGCCACCATGTGGATACTGGGAACTGAACCTGGGTTCTCTGCAAGATCAGGAAGTGCTCTTAACTGCTGAGCCATCTCTCCAGCCCCCCCTCAATATTTTTTTTTTTTTGTCTTTTTGAAGCAGGGTCTCCCTGTAGCCCCAGCTGTCCTGGAACTCACCATGTAGACCAGGCTGGCCTTGAACTCACGGAGATCCACCTGCCTCTGCCTCCCAAGTGCTGGGACTACAGGTGTACGCCACCACACCCAGCTACCCCCCCCCCATTTTTAAAAAAAGATACTTATTTTTTGTTTGTTTTAGTTGAGATATGTAGGTTAAGGCTGGCCTGGAACTGCCTATGTAGATCAGGCTGGCCTCAAACAACTCAGAGATCTGCCTGCCTCTGCCTCCCAAGTGCTGGGATTAAAGATGTGCCCTACCACACCTGGCAAAAAGTATTTAATGTGTATTTATGTGTGCCTGAGTACAGGTATGTTCACTATGAGTTTACAGGAGCCCATGGAGGTCAGGAGAGCATCACATCCTCGGTACTGGAATTACAGGTGGCTGTGAGCCACCTGATATGCACATGTTGGAACCAATTCTGGGTCTTCTGCAGAAGCAGTAAGACTTTTTAAACACTGAGCCATCTTTACAGCCCCCCACCCCCCAATTTATTATAGATGCATTTTCATTTGAATTAGTGTTTCAAATAATGGAAAAATCAGATGTTTTGTGGTTTTGGGTATCCCCGCCCCCAACAGGATCTCCCTAGTCCCAGTCCCTGTGGAAGTCACTGTGTGGACCAGGCTGGCCTCAGTTTCACAGAGATCTGCCTGAGGACCAGGGTTAAAGGCACTCACCACCACACCTGGCATCACAAATTAACTTTTTAAAAAATTTATCAGTGTGTGTATTTGTGTATTGCGGGGATGAGGCATACATGTAGCAGTCAGAGGACAACTCTGAAATTGGTTCTCTCCTTCCACTTTGAGTTCCAGGGATCAAGTTCAGATTGCCAGGCTTGTGAAATAAATGCCTTTACCTAACTCTGGGCTATCTTGCTGGCCCCAAAGTTAACTTTTGTCTTCTGCATGGCTATAAATGCATATACAGTACAGAACTCAGATCATCTACACTTACTCATTTGTACTTTTTTTTTTAATAATTTTTATTTTATGTGTATGAGTGTATTGCCTGCATGTATGTGAGTACACCCTGTGTCGTGCAATGCCTTGGAGGTCAGAAGGGGGTATTGGATCCCCTGGAACTGGAGTTATGAATGTGTTAGCCACCATGTGGGTGCTGGGAATCGATTCTGGGTCCTCTGCAAGAGCAGTCAGTGCTCTTAACCACTGAGCCATCTCTCCAGCCCTTGTTTATTCTTTTAGCAGCTTCTCTGTGCCAGTTTATAGGGCTAAAATGTTGAGTGAAACAAATTTCTATGGCATAAATAACCCTGCTTACCCTGCCAGTGATGCTTGTAGTCACAGGTGCGGGATAGTGCAATTACTGCTGCAAGAAGTAGAGGCGATAGAAAGGCACAAAACCTCCAAGATTGCCCACGGCCTTGTGGTGTGAAGCAGTGTAACTTCCCTGCCAGGTAGAAGGATGCAAAGGCCAGACTGGCAAATGCAACTAGAAGAGGGGACATGGTTAGAAATGTGTGTCTCTTAATTGGAAGCCCCATCACTCATCTCCAGAGTAGGAGGCCAGGATGTGTTTTACCCCTTTACAATTTTTCTGGAGTAGATAATTGGTTACAAGGGTGGAAAAGAGAAAAATGAAGGGTTTTGTGTCCAAAGTTAATTGAGCAATGCTATGTAGATTCATCATCTATAAACGGCAATCATAAAAAACAGTACATACGGGTTAATGGGTTCTTGTGAGCTAGCAAGGCAGAGCACCTGGCACATAACTTCAATAAAGGTATTTTTTATGACTAGTACAAGATTGTTCTTATAAGGTTCCTAGGTTAATTGTAATAATTAAAAAGCAATATTGGAGCTGGAGAGGTAGCTCAGCAGTTAAGAGCACTGGCTGCTACTGATGAGTGACTCAGATTTGGTTCTCAGCACCCACATGGCAGCTGACAACCATGAGTAGCCCTAGTTCCTCTTCTGGCTTCCAGGGGCATTGCATGCACATTGTATACTTACATGCACACAGGAAAACATAAAATGCAAATACATTTATAAATACTGAAGCAATCCATATGAAATTCATACAGGAAGAATGTCCACTAGGGAAGCTCTTCCGGCCCTCATTCACCACATCCTTATCCCCTGTGCAAGACAAATGAGAATGCGCAAGCCCATCAGGGAAGCAGCGATAGAAGAAATCTGGGCGTGGCCTGGAAGAAATACAAGCATGGAGTGAGCATGGACCGTTTAACTCGTCCAGAAAGTATTTTCCAGTTGTATTAGACATCAGCAATACTGTTAGCTGTTGGTCAGACAATGCCCTAGGCAAAATCATGTAATTGGATCAGGACAGTCACTATACTGAGAAAAAAGCTTTAGAACCATGGCCAACATTTAAGTGAAAAGTGAGTGTCCCGCATGCGATTGTAGCGTCGCGGGTGATAACACTAGTGGGAATGTTTTGGGGTGGAAGATGCTCCAGTGTTGCCTTCAGAACTGCAGCATAAGGCCGGGGAGGAAGTTCTGAGTGAGGAGACGCTGGGGAAAAGGGAGAGAAGAGCATGAGAAAGAGGAGGGCAGACTGTTCACGTACCTCCCCACGATCAGTTTCATTGTGTTGGTAAAGACGCCGTTCAGAGTGAGGGCAAGGCTGGCAGCTGAAAGCAAAGGAAGTGTCTGCGTACGCGCCCGGAAGCGCACGGCCCCACTTGGCCTTCGGCACAGGCCAGTAGGTTTAGGTACCTAGGGGTGTCACTGCTGACCCAGTCCTTACAGAACGGTACTTCTGCCTCGCAGGGCAGGTTATGTCCCCGTGGGACACACCCAAGAGCGCAATTCCGCGTCCTCTGAAGGCTGCTTCCGCGCCCGGCGGCAGCAAGCGGCGGCTCTTACCCAGACAGGCTTGCTTGCTGTCTGCGGTATCCGCTTTCTTCAGGACCTTGGCCAGGACGATGAGGGACAGCGGAGACACAAGTGCGATGGCCTGGACCGGGGTACAGGGAAGGTGACGCCGGCGGCAGCGAGTAACTCCCCGCTGCTCTCAACGGCTCCCGCACTAGAGAACCCGCTCAGACCAGTGCCCGCTAGTTGGGGTTTTAAGTCCGTCCCTCCCCGCGGTTCACGCCAAGCTGTGCCCACGCCCTGGTGCTGAGCTGCCTGATCTCCGCCCGGCGGGAAGGGTGGTCCACGCACAAACATGGACCGGGTAGGGAAGTACTCGGCCTCCACATAGGGGTTCCGGTAGAGCCACATCTCCTCTGGCTGGATGTGCCGCTGGAAGGGAGGGAGCAGTTCCGTTACCCTGGGGAGAAAAGGCACGGACTTGGCACTACTTCCGGGAAGTCCCGCTCCCGGCTCTTCGGAAGAAGGGGGAGGTGTGCCGGGAAGTGAGGGAGAGTTCTAGAAAATCCTCACAGGAAGGCCAGGACGAGCAGGACCCGTACGCCCAGTTCGGCTCCCAGGGCTACCGCAACTTTCCGCATCCCTAGGACTGTGGGCAGACCAGGCTGACGTGGCTCCAACGAGCACCGGGTTCCGCCTGGGCCTGGCGCCACCTGGCGGGCTCCGGGGACCTGCACCAACCCGGGCCAAACCCACACCACCGAGGGCGACCTGCCGGAAGCCGGCGGGTCAGACCCCACTGTCACCAGGCTCTAACGGCCCACCTGGCCCCGTCCCCCGGGTTGCTCGGCCTGAGCTGGCTTCCCGGGTGTCAGTCAGTCGGCACCCGGGATCTGAGCACGGCCTTGAGATGAAAGTGCCTGCAGTAGCAGGGAGGACCGAGACGCCGCAGCGAAGCGGGAGCAGCACCCTGCAGGGCCGGCCGCCTGCCTTTAGTCCTGGCACCCAAGACGCAGAGGCAGGCAGCGCTCCGGGGAGCTCAGCGTCCAGGCCAGCCTGGGCTAGTGGGTTCCAGTCAGGTCTCCATAGTGAGCCCCTGTCTCAGGAAACTTTCTTAGCAGCACTGTCATTCTGAAGGGAAGAAACTGGTTGAGAGGAGATGTATGTTTGTGGCCCCCTTCCCAATAGGAAATTACAGGCAAAGAACAAGCCCATATACTTAATTTGGAACATACAGGACAATTTATTTAAGTCAACCTCCAGCAAAACCTGAAACCAATGGAATGTCATTTAAAACCCTTCCAAATTAATTCTTACAGAAGCAAGAAACATTTGAATTCCAAAGTATTTGTAAAATTAAAAAAGGCAACATTTCAGTAAGTATAACGTACAAAAGTTATGTTCCCACCAGCACACTTATCAGAAGCTTAAATAGTACAGGCAATTCTAACGGTTCAACTAGTTAACAATGAGCTATCTATATACAGTTAACCAAGATTTGTATGCTCACACTTTGCAATAGAACATTGGTCAATCAACAGAATCCTTAAAATACTATATATTTCAAAGTCAATGTGGCAACATCAAGTCATACAGCAATGCCCCAGTGTTGATAAACCCAGGGAGAACGCCAATCCCTTAGTGTTAAGAGCTTCTAACCAAGTCACAGAAACTCAAGAGATTGACTAGTTGAGTATGATGCTGATATTAAGGACTCAAGTCTCAAATGATTTAAACAAAATAATGTTTCACAGGAGCTACAAAGTTTATTACTGATAAAGTACAGAAATACCTAATCTGTAAAGGTCATTATTCAAAGAACACAAGGAACGGAAACTGAGTCTGTAGGTATCTGTGTTTATTGTGCAGTCATCACTCAAATGAGTACAAATGAATGTCATATCAATTCCAAATATGCACAAATCTTTGTATATTAAAAGATGATCTCTTTAGACAGTTGTAATTTATTAGCATCTTGATTACTAGTGGCAATACAGTTATCTTAACAGAGTATGTAACAGAGGAGTGAGATAATATTCATGACCAGAAAAGTTAAGTTTTATCCATTTCACTTAACTGACAAGAATACCTTATAAATACCTTATACAGGCAATCTGGCAGATACTTGAGAGTCATTTGCACACATCAAGAGTCTGTCAGCAGGTAGGGGGAGGCAACAGAAGCTGAGCTTGCAGCATGCGTTCTCCATTAGCAGATGTAGTAATGTCATAAGAAAACTAAGGACTGAATAATGACTTTGGCAATTTTTCTATTTTCCCTTTTTACTTACATGTGAATGACTTCTGGAGCCTCCCAAAGGACTGGCAATTCTTTTCCTCCTCCCCCTTCATACACAGGAGCCACAAGTGCCTACATTTGCCATTTTTGCAATGGATTGACAAAAGCCAAAAAACGGAAATGGTTTCTAGAAACAAGGGTTAAACAGCATTTTAGGAGTGTAACATAAGCGCACCCTCCCCAACCCCATACACACACACACACACACACACACACA
>NW_008350467.1:146566-149238 GCF_000622305.1 Nannospalax galili
GCTTTCTAAACAATATACCAGGCAATGCTTTCTTTTTCATGATTTTAAGAAACTGTAAAATGAGCATCTTAGGATAGTTTCAAGTACTTAAAAAAACCTGAATTCAACGAGGCAGAGGTCTCAATATTAAGGTGACTACATCGTACCTGTGGTGAACATTTATCACCCCCTCTGTTACTCTATAATCCCCTTCTCCCAAGATCCCTGTCCCCTAAACCAAGGTAAAAGTTGCTAAGATTCAGTATATACAAATTTCCAACTTCAGTATTTGCTAATTCACTGCAAAGATGTCCACACCTATTCCGTAGTCCACTTTTGTTTATTTATAAATAAGTAGAGACCAAGTCTAGGTGATTCTACGTGAAGGAAATTTCCATTTGATCGCTTCTTGTCCTGTCTACAGCAACTTAGAAGAGTAGGGGGATGGTTAGATGCAACTGTCTTGTAAAAAATAATTCAAGTCTAGTTTGCAGTGCTCTTGTAACCTCATGAGAAGTACAAACCCCACAAGTTTTCTAAGCTGTATGACTCAAAGGCAACTTGCAAGATTTCTTATCTCATTAGGACATGACATGTGACTGGCAGGACCTTGACTTTGTGGTAAATACTGAAAGATGAGTGTTGTATTTAAAAATCAAATGAAGGTCAGCATGGTGGCACACGCCTTTGATCCCAGCACTTGGGTGGCAGAGGCAGGCAGACTCAGAGTTGGAGGCCAGCCTTGTCTACACACAGAGTTCCAGGGCAGCTGGGGCTACAGGGATACTCTGTCTCAAGGAGACAAGAATAATAAAAATCAAATGAAAAGACAAGCAAGTCCTGGGGAGTCCAGCAATCACATTCTGAAGAGATGGATTATGAACTGAAACTCCAGATCTGAGTTTGACCCTGATGGGAACACATCATGTAATAAACTACTCAAAAAAGAAACAACTTTGCTAAAGTTGCCCATCGCCTGTCCCATTTGAGTATTTCACATGACCAGCTACTCGCGTCTCTGCTCCACATTATTTGCAGACACCGTTTCATACACTCTGGTGGATGGAAGTGGCAGGAAATAGTTCGCAGCAGCCCCTCCTTGGTTTTAAACACATAGACATCTCTTAAGTTTTCATGATTCTGAAACTCAGTTATTCTATAGTTTTGGACAGAATTTTTGAGAATTAAGATACAGTGAGGCTTGCAAAACAAAAATAAAGAAAAGCCCACTCCACTGAGATCTCCAGCCCTCATCTGACTACAGTGAATGGCTGCTCCTGCCTACCACTTGCGCTCACTGGCTGTGGCAGGCACTTGCCCGACCTGCCCAGCCCAGTGATGGCAGCCGTTCTGGTTCCTCAGAGCTGCTGCCACTGCCACACCTGTGATGGGTTCCCATGGTTTCACCTCTCATACAGATGCCATTTCTAAAGCTTACACAGTAATCAGAACTCTCATCTTCCTCCAAAGAATCAACATGAGGTTAAAAAAATTAACACCACCACTGTCCCACGCTACAGTTACTTCATTTCTGGACAAGAATAAACCCAACCACATATACTGGATTACCATATACAGATTGAAGAGTTAACAGATACCAGCTTCAGACTATGAGTAAGCAGGATGACATCATTGGGGTAGCACAGGCAAGCACAGTCCATGTACACTTAGACACACATAATGCACAACTTTCTACTTTCATAACCTGCAGCTTTTCAGATGCATGAAAACCACAGAGGTGGGGAAGAGGTCCTTGGCACTGGCATAATAAAACTCACTTTTTAGACCACTGAAAACTTTAGGGCTATGCTTAACTATTTTGTACTATACTTTTGATTTCTGAAATGATAGAACAATTCTATTAGTCATTTAAAAAAAAGATTTAAAAAGTCTCCAGAGACTTTTATATCTTTTATAGATATAAAAACAAAATATCCCACACTGAAGCTGAGTAAAAATATTCCAACCTATGGTATTCAGTGTACATGATGCACCCTGGCTTACTATATAAAAATCACTAGATTATTAAATAGCACTACGTCAGAAACAAAGATGTCCAATTTCATATTGGATATTGTTTCAACAAGAGGTACACTTGAAATATCAAAGAAAATCCTTGTGTTAAGTTTAAAAAAACATGTTCATCATATATCTATATAAAATAAGATTTTAGCATGATAAAACCTAGATATTCTTACATTGTTTTTTAAAGGACATCAAACCTCTAATTGCTCAAGAGCAAAGTTTAGTGTTCTGGTGAGTGGTCCCTCACACTGCCTGGAGCACTTAGACTTGGGTGGTACGGTGCTTCCTGTTGTCCTCTGTCCTTTGGGATCATATCTAATCACCAGATGCCAATAAGCCACCTCGGGATTGCTACAACCAGGCAAATGGCAGTTTAGGAGCTTAAGTAAAGGAATTGTAGTGTTTGTTTTCTGTACAAGAGAAAATCCAGTACAATTGCACATTTATATACAAAAAAGAGGCACAAAATTGCTCACTCTTCTATCCAGAGAAGAGTTCTGAATTGATTTTTTAAAAATTTAAAAAGGGGCCAGGAGTGGTGGCGCACGCCTTTAATCCCAGCACTCAGGAGGCAGAGGCAGGCGGATCTCTGTGAGTTCAAGGCCAGCCTGGTCTACACAGTGAGTTCCAGGACAGCTGGGGCTACAGGGAGACCCTGTCTCAAAAAG